>NW_027462642.1:0-56008 GCF_050947455.1 Rhinoderma darwinii
ATATCCTGATAATAACCCGGACATACCCCGATAATAACCCGAACATATCCCGATAATAACCTGTATATACCCCGATAATAACCCGGACATATCCCGATAATAACCCGGACATATCCCGATAATAACCTGTATATACCCCGATAATAACCCGGACATATCCCGATAATAACCCGGACATATCCCGATAATAACCCGGACATATCCCGATAATAACCCGGACATATCCCGATAATAACCCGGACATACCCCGATAATAACCCGGACATATCCCGATAATAACCCGTATATACCCCGATAATAACCCGTATATACCCCGATAATAACCCGGACATATCCCGATAATAACCCGGACATATCCCGATAATAACCCGGACATATCCCGATAATAACCCGGACATATCCCGATAATAACCCGGACATATCCCGATAATAACCCGGACATATCCTGATAATAACCTGTATATACCCCGATAATAACCCGGACATATCCCGATAATAACCCGTATATATCCCGATAATAACCCGTATATACCCCGATAATAACCCGTATATACCCCGATAATAACCCGGACATATCCCGATAATAACCCGGACATATCCCGATAATAACCCGGACATACCCCGATAATAACCCGGACATATCCCGATAATAACCCGTATATACCCCGATAATAACCCGTATATACCCCGATAATAACCCGGACATATCCCGATAATAACCCGGACATACCCCGATAATAACCCGGACATACCCCGATAATAACCCGTATATACCCCGATAATAACCCGGACATATCCCGATAATAACCCGTAATACCCCGATAATAACCCGGACATATCCCGATAATAACCCGGACATATCCCGATAATAACCTGTATATACCCCGATAATAACCCGGACATATCCCGATAATAACCTGTATATACCCCGATAATAACCCGGACATATCCCGATAATAACCTGTATATACCCCGATAATAACCCGGACATATCCCGATAATAACCCGAATATACCCCGATAATAACCCGGACATATCCCGATAATAACCCGAATATACCCCGATAATAACCCGGACATATCCCGATAATAACCTGTATATACCCCGATAATAACCCGGACATATCCCGATAATAACCCGGACATACCCCGATAATAACCCGGACATATCCCGATAATAACCCGGACATATCCCGATAATAACCTGTATATACCCCGATAATAACCCGGACATATCCCGATAATAACCCGGACATATCCCGATAATAACCCGGACATATCCCGATAATAACCCGGACATATCCCGATAATAACCCGGACATATCCCGATAATAACCCGGACATATCCTGATAATAACCTGTATATACCCCGATAATAACCTGTATATACCCCGATAATAACCCGTATATATCCCGATAATAACCCGTATATACCCCGATAATAACCCGGACATATCCCGATAATAACCCGGACATATCCCGATAATAACCCGGACATACCCCGATAATAACCCGGACATATCCCGATAATAACCCGTATATACCCCGATAATAACCCGTATATACCCCGATAATAACCCGGACATATCCCGATAATAACCCGGACATATCCCGATAATAACCCGTATATACCCCGATAATAACCCGGACATATCCCGATAATAACCCGTATATACCCCGATAATAACCCGGACATATCCCGATAATAACCCGGACATACCCCGATAATAACCCGGACATATCCCGATAATAACCCGGGACATATCCCGATAATAACCCGGACATATCCTGATAATAACCCGGACATACCCCGATAATAACCCGGATATATCCCGATAATAACCCGTATATACCCCGATAATAACCCGTATATACCCCGATAATAACCCGGACATACCCCGATAATAACCCGGACATATCCCGATAATAACCCGTATATATCCCGATAATAACCTGTATATATCCCGATAATAACACTGATATATCCCGATAATAACCTGTATATACCCCGATAATAACCTGTATATATCCCGATAATAACCTGTATATACCCCGATAATAACACTGATATATCCCGATAATAACCTGTATATACCCCGATAATAACCCGGACATATCCCGATAATAACCCGGACATATCCCGATAATAACCCGGACATATCCCGATAATAACCCGGACATATCCCGATAATAACCCGGACATATCCCGATAATAACCTGGACATACCCCGATAATAACCCGGACATATCCCGATAATAACCCGTATATACCCCGATAATAACCCGTATATACCCCGATAATAACACGGACATATCCCGATAATAACCTGTATATATCCCGATAATAACCCGGACATATCCCGATAATAACCCGGACATATCCCGATAATAACCCGTATATACCCCGATAATAACCCGGACATATCCCGATAATAACCCGTATATACCCCGATAATAACCCGGACATATCCCGATAATAACCCGGACATACCCCGATAATAACCCGGACATATCCCGATAATAACCCGGACATATCCTGATAATAACCCGGACATACCCCGATAATAACCCGGATATATCCCGATAATAACCCGGACATATCCTGATAATAACCTGTATATACCCCGATAATAACCCGGACATACCCCGATAATAACCCGGACATATCCCGATAATAACCCGTATATATCCCGATAATAACCTGTATATATCCCGATAATAACACTGATATATCCCGATAATAACCTGTATATACCCCGATAATAAGCTGTATATATCCCGATAATAACCCGGACATATCCTGATAATAACCTGTATATACCCCGATAATAACCCGGACATACCCCGATAATAACCCGGACATATCCCGATAATAACCCGTATATATCCCGATAATAACCTGTATATATCCCGATAATAACACTGATATATCCCGATAATAACCTGTATATACCCCGATAATAAGCTGTATATATCCCGATAATAACCTGTATATACCCCGATAATAACACTGATATATCCCGATAATAACCCGGACATACCCCGATAATAACCCGGACATATCCCGATAATAACCCGTATATATCCCGATAATAACCTGTATATATCCCGATAATAACACTGATATATCCCGATAATAACCTGTATATACCCCAATAATAACCCGGACATATCCCGATAATAACACTGATATATCCCGATAATAACCCGGACATACCCCGATAATAACCCGTATATACCCCGATAATAACCTGTATATACCCCGATAATAACCCGGACATATCCCGATAATAACCTGTATATATCCCGATAATAACCCGGACATATCCCGATAATAACCCGGACATACCCCGATAATAACCCGGATATATCCCGATAATAACCCGGACATATCCTGATAATAACCTGTATATACCCCGATAATAACCCGGACATACCCCGATAATAACCCGGACATATCCCGATAATAACCCGTATATATCCCGATAATAACCTGTATATATCCCGATAATAACACTGATATATCCCGATAATAACCTGTATATACCCCGATAATAAGCTGTATATATCCCGATAATAACCCGGACATATCCTGATAATAACCTGTATATACCCCGATAATAACCCGGACATACCCCGATAATAACCCGGACATATCCCGATAATAACCCGTATATATCCCGATAATAACCTGTATATATCCCGATAATAACACTGATATATCCCGATAATAACCTGTATATACCCCGATAATAAGCTGTATATATCCCGATAATAACCTGTATATACCCCGATAATAACACTGATATATCCCGATAATAACCCGGACATACCCCGATAATAACCCGGACATATCCCGATAATAACCCGTATATATCCCGATAATAACCTGTATATATCCCGATAATAACACTGATATATCCCGATAATAACCTGTATATACCCCGATAATAACCCGGACATATCCCGATAATAACACTGATATATCCCGATAATAACCTGTATATACCCCGATAATAACACTGATATACCCCGATAATAACCCGGACATACCCCGATAATAACCCGGACATATCCCGATAATAACCCGTATATATCCCGATAATAACACTGATATATCCCGATAATAACCTGTATATACCCCGATAATAACCCGGACATATCCCGATAATAACCCGGACATATCCCGATAATAACACTGATATATCCCGATAATAACCTGTATTATATAGACCTAAAAACGAACCAAAATGGGACATTAACCCTAAAGCAAGTAATGTACTCCAAGAATAAAAGTACAAAAAATTCTTTCTTAAATATAATAACAATGACAAGTAATGAGAAAAGAGATCTGATACAATAACACGGAGAAATATGCAACAGGGTCAGATGGAATAGACCAAAACCAACAGAATGAACCGTCCACTAGAGACCTAACACACGCTCAAGTATAGATCAATGATTAGTAAGCCCGGGGGTATGGGGTGGTGAGTCCCATACATAGTGCCATGTAATCAGCTAGATGAGCAGCGTGTAAAGTATGTCAGTATGCGTAGCCTGCACAGTATAAAGTGCATGTAGTAGTAAGTGCAAAATCTATACAGTATAAAAGTACATGAAAAGTAGAACTGAAAACGTATGCAGACAGTATAAAGGCTCAAATAGCCAAGAGGAATAAGACTGCCACGACTAGCTAAAATAGCACAATGTTGTGGAGGCTACAAAAAGCTGAAAAAACCTGTGCACATACCCAGAGACATGATGGAGAGCGTGGAGGATCAATGGAGTGGATGGGTGAATAAGCGCCTCGACGCGCGTTTCGCCCTATGACCGGCTTCGTCAGGAGGCTACATACATTAAAAATCTAGGGGTTTAAATAGTAGATAGACAGGGTTAGGCTCACCTGCGGTGAGTGAAAATCGGCGCTCCACACGCCCACCGAGCGGCGCACGCATCGCGGGACGTGCCGTGCGTCATATGACAGGTGCCACGTGATGTAAACACCACCATGGCAACCCTAGACGCTGAGCGGCACTCCCGGATGCATACCCCGCCACAGGTGCGCGGCCGAGCGTCTGTGCAGACACCGCAGGAGAGACAACCCACAATAGCGAGGAGAGGAAATTTCTGTAGCGAAGGGGCCAGCTAACGATATGTGTATACAGTTGAAATAAATACAAAAATGCAGAAACAACAATTTATACAATGTCAATAAAAATACATATATAAAAAAATACATGCAAAAGATAAGAGAAATTCATTAATAGTGATATGTGAAACGTGCAAGAAATAATAAAAAATAATAAAAAATAAATAAAAGAAAAGAAAAGAAAAAATAATAATAATAAATAATAATAAAATAAAATAATATAATAATATAATATAAAAATAAAAAAATAAATATGAATAAAAAAAAAAAAAATAATTAAAAAATATAAAAAAAAATAAAAATAATAATAATAAATAATAAAAAAATATATAAATATATATAAAAAATAATAATTAATCAAAAATAAAAATAAATGAGTGAAAAATGAAAATATATACGCCAGGAATACTGGTGATTAAAGTGATAAATGATTTACTATAAAAATGAAAGAAGACATTACCAGATACAAGGTAATGAAGATAAAACAATATAAGAACAAATAAAAATAAATGAACAAAAGGAATGAAAATTGGTATAAGTGCAATATAAGGTATAATATATAAAATAAAAAATGTGGATAAATAGTTATATATGTATAAAAATATAACAAATATAAAATGACATGAACAAGTAACATTCGACATTTTGCAGAGGTGTGAAGAGATAAATAAACCGATATACAGGTAATAAGGAGAGCACAATATGTAATAATAATGGATCAGTCTACCAAATATCATGACAGTAAGTATACTCGCGACATAGTGCTGTGCAGTATAAGACACATATAGAACTCCACACTACAACACACAGAGAATATTGGTAATGACACAAAGATATAAAATATATATATCATACAGAATTATATGTGTGTGTCTTCTATACTCCAAATCTTGTCTTCACCAATGGAAAGATTCACTATGCCCGTTCGCTAAAGGGAATAAACTGTAACAAAAAAATAGAATAAAAAACAAGAAAGAAACCCTAGACAAAATAAAAGTCACGCATGGTTATAGAGTTTACAAAAAAGGCCTGAAACTGGTGGCTTCGTTTAAACCAAATGGGGCTATAGTGTTTAATAACGTAATCCACTTCATCACCACCTCGCAGCCCAGGGAGACCCCATCAATACCGCGTACCTCAAAACCCCTGGGATTGCCGGCGTGAAATTCACGGAAATGTCGTGCAACAGGCTGGAGTTTATCCACATCCAAAGCATTGGAGGCCGACTTGATTTTGCAGACACGTTCCAGTACCCTCATACCTTCATAGATAAGACCACACGTTTCACATATCACTATTAATGAATTTCTCTTATCTTTTGCATGTATTTTTTTATATATGTATTTTTATTGACATTGTATAAATTGTTGTTTCTGCATTTTTGTATTTATTTCAACTGTATACACATATCGTTAGCTGGCCCCTTCGCTACAGAAATTTCCTCTCCTCGCTATTGTGGATTGTCTCTCCTGCGGTGTCTGCACAGACGCTCGGCCGCGCACCTGTGGCGGGGTATGCATCCGGGAGTGCCGCTCAGCGTCTAGGGTTGCCATGGTGGTGTTTACATCACGTGGCACCTGTCATATGACGCGCGGCACGTCCCGCGATGCGTGCGCCGCTCGGTGGGCGTGTGGAGCGCCGATTTTCACTCACCGCAGGTGAGCCTAACCCTGTCTATCTACTATTTAAACCCCTAGATTTTTAATGTATGTAGCCTCCTGACGAAGCCGGTCATAGGGCGAAACGCGCGTCGAGGCGCTTATTCACCCATCCACTCCATTGATCCTCCACGCTCTCCATCATGTCTCTGGGTATGTGCACAGGTTTTTTCAGCTTTTTGTAGCCTCCACAACATTGTGCTATTTTAGCTAGTCGTGGCAGTCTTATTCCTCTTGGCTATTTGAGCCTTTATACTATCTGCATACGTTTTCAGTTCTACTTTTCATGTACTTTTATACTGTATAGATTTTGCTCTTACTACTACATGCACTTTATACTGTGCAGGCTACGCATACTGACATACTTTACACGCTGCTCATCTAGCTGATTACATGGCACTATGTATGGGACTCACCACCCCATACCCCCGGGCTTACTAATCATTGATCTATACTTGAGCGTGTGTTAGGTCTCTAGTGGACGGTTCATTCTGTTGGTTTTGGTCTATTCCATCTGACCCTGTTGCATATTTCTCCGTGTTATTGTATCAGATCTCTTTTCTCATTACTTGTCATTGTTATTATATTTAAGAAAGAATTTTTTGTACTTTTATTCTTGGAGTACATTACTTGCTTTAGGGTTAATGTCCCATTTTGGTTCGTTTTTAGGTCTATACATTATAAGGGACCCCAGTACACGCCATCTTTGGTGTGAGGTTGTTGTTTAGGTTGTTTTTTTTTTTTTTATAACCTGTATTATATCCCGATAATAACATGTATATATCCCGATAATAACCTGTATATATCCCGATAATAACATGTATATATCCCGATAATAACCTGTATATATCCCGATAATAACCCGGACATATCCCGATAATAACCTGTATATACCCCGATAATAACCCGGACATATCCCGATAATAACCTGTATATATCCCGATAATAACCCGGACATATCCCGATAATAACCTGTATATACCCCGATAATAACCCGTATATACCCCGATAATAACCCGGACATATCCCGATAATAACCTGTATATACCCCGATAATAACCCGGACATATCCCGATAATAACCCGTATATACCCCGATAATAACCCGGACATATCCCGATAATAACCTGTATATACCCGATAATAACCTGTATATATCCCGATAATAACCTGGACATATCCCGATAATAACCTGTATATATCCCGATAATAACCTGTATATATCCCGATAATAACCTGTATATATCCAGATAATAACCTGGACATATCCCGATAATAACCTGTATATATCCCGATAATAACCTGTATATATCCCGATAATAACCTGGACATATCCCGATAATAACCTGTATTATATCCCGATAATAACACTGATATATCCCGATAATAACCCGGATATATCCCGATAATAACCCGGACATATCCCGATAATAACCTGTATGTATCCTGATAATAACCCGTATATATCCCGATAATAACCTGTATATACCCCGATAATAACCTGTATATATCCCGATAATAACCTGTATCATATCCCGATAATAACCTGTATATATCCCGATAATAACACGGATAAATCCCGATAATAACCTGTATTATATCCCGATAATAACCCGGACATATCCCGATAATAACCCGTATATACCCCGATAATAACCTGTATATATCCCGATAATAACCTGTATCATATCTGATAGTAACCTGTATATATCCCGATAATAACCTGTATATATCCCGATAATAACCCGGACATATCCCGATAATAACCTGTATCATATCTGATAGTAACCTGTATATACCCCGATAATAACCTGTATGTATCCCGATAATAACCCGGACATATCCCGATAATAACCTGTATATACCCCGATAATAACCTGTATGTATCCTGATAATAACCCGTATATATCCCGATAATAACCTGTATATACCCCGATAATAACCTGTATATATCCCGATAATAACCTGTATCATATCCCGATAATAACCTGTATATATCCCGATAATAACACGGATAAATCCCGATAATAACCTGTATTATATCCCGATAATAACCCGGACATATCCCGATAATAACCCGTATATACCCCGATAATAACCTGTATATATCCCGATAATAACCTGTATCATATCTGATAGTAACCTGTATATATCCCGATAATAACCTGTATATATCCCGATAATAACCCGGACATATCCCGATAATAACCCGTATATATCCCGATAATAACCTGTATGTATCCTGATAATAACCCGTATATATCCCGATAATAACCTGTATATACCCCGATAATAACCTGTATATATCCCGATAATAACCTGTATCATATCCCGATAATAACCTGTATATATCCCGATAATAACACGGATAAATCCCGATAATAACCTGTATTATATCCCGATAATAACCCGGACATATCCCGATAATAACCCGTATATACCCCGATAATAACCTGTATATATCCCGATAATAACCTGTATCATATCTGATAGTAACCTGTATATATCCCGATAATAACCTGTATATATCCCGATAATAACCCGGACATATCCCGATAATAACCTGTATCATATCTGATAGTAACCCCTATGATATCGCGATAATAGCCCTGTAATATAATATCCTGATATGACCTTAGATGACCCTGGTTCACACCTGGGTTAGCTGCTCTGTGAAGGGCCTTTGTTGAATATCCAGCCGAGAATACAGGACATAATGGCGCAGCATGTTGCGCTATTGTTTCCGGTAAAACCATGGACACGCTGACGGAAAGCCGACGGAACCCATTAAAGTGAATAGGCTCCGGTGGCTGCTGGTGCTGCCCGTAGAGCATTGGAGTCGGCGTGTATGTGTTTTTCCTTGTTCTGCTCCTGTAACAGAGCAGAACAATGGAATGACCCGATGCAGGTGTGAACAGGGGCTTAGAGGGTGCGGCAGGTTTATATAGCATTTTATTGCTGCATGAATTCTAAATCTCACATGATATTGTAGGAGCCGGGACCGCAGGCATTTCAGAGATATTTCAGTTCACGATTCTTTGGGGGGTTTAACCATTGCAGTCGTCTGTCCTCGCTATGACAGGTGCGCCGCTCTGGTCTACGGTCGTATGTAGTGGTTTTTATGCTGCAGGGGTGACCTCTCCCGATACGTTGTTTATTAGGTGCGGTTATTCTTCGTTACTTGACGGCGCATCTCCAGCTCTCACAGGGTTAACCGCTTCGCTTTACTGTAACGTTGCTGCGTTTTGTCCTGTCGCCCCGTTTTATTGCATTGCGCAGATCTTTATTGGTTCTCCTCTCAATTCTCAGCCGGGTTTTTGATGCGTTTGATCTCAGAGACGAGTGTTGTGGGAACAGATCTGGATTATTCTGCTCAAATCAATGACCCACATCTGACGGAGCTGGAAACGGCAGATCTGCAGATACATAAGGAAGGAAGAGGGTGGAGCGGGGAGTTCAGCGACTCCATAATGTCCTGTCATCCTGATGTCACTGCCGGCTCTGGTACGTTCCAGGTCATGACAGATCAGGACAACAACCTAGGAATGTGCTGGGTGACAACGGCAAATCTTCTGGAGTTTGCTCACTGCCTGTGACATGCTGCGTGCTGCTGTGAAAGGCACAGTCTGCTGCCTCTCCTGGGCCTTAGACCCGCAGCTGTGTCTCTGCAGCCCCCTGCTCACAATGCACAAGGATCTATAGACGTCGAGCTCCGGCCATCTCCCTATGTCATTAGAACGTGGGCCATCATTTAATGTGATCGCTACAAACTATTTGAATAGGGTCAGGCTATACAAGCACAGGGTTAACACGAGGGCCTGTGCGGATCCATCAGAGGGGGAGGGGCAGATCTGGGGGATACCTCGTTTTCTATCATTTGATTTAGACATTTAATAATGAGAGAGAGAGTGAGGATTATCATGGGGTCAAGGGTCAGGGTCCTATTACACGGGCCGCGAATCTGAGCGCTTATCAATGAGGCAGCTTGTGGATCCTTTCACACGGAGCAATGATCAGTTATGTATGGGATGAGCGCTCGTCACTCCCCACACCTTCCCATCATGTCGGCAGCGCGTCTTCCTGTATACACGGCTGATTGTTGCCGTTTTTCACCATAAAATCGGCACCGGCCTCCTGCGATGACGTATTGTCACATGTGGTGGCTGCAAGCGTCGCGTGTCGTCATGACTGGAGGTCGGGTGTACAGAGACCAACGGGGGACCAGGGGTGGGTCATGAACATGGGGTCCCCAGGGGATGTGACTACAGTGTTTTTTACTGCTCTTTATTTTGGACTTGCGGATTTGCCGCTTATCTCCAGCACAAGGATTTGGTTGCAGATCTTTACTCCCCCATTGAAGTCAATAAATCCTTGTTCTTTCTGTAGCAGGAAGGCAGCGTTTACATCCGCAGAGTCCCGGGGCCCGCCGAGGATCGTGTGCACACCGTGCGTTTCTAAGGGATTTAGCGTGGAGTTAAACTGGGGAGTGGAGTCTAAGGCTGTGTTCACACGGGGTATTTTGCAGGAGGAATATCTGCCCCAAAATTCCATTTGGAAGTTTGAGGCAGATTTTCCTTTCCCTGCACGCCGATTTCCGCTGCGTTTTTCGCTGCGTTTTTCGCCCGCGGCCATTGAGCGCCGCGGGCATAAAACACCGCTGAATACGCTTTCTCTGCCTCCCATTGAAGTCAATGGGAGGTCGGAGGCGGAAGCGCCCGAAGATAGGGCATGTCGCTTCTTTTTCCCGCGAGGCAGTTTTACTGCTCGCGGGAAAAAGACGCCGACGCCTCTCATTGAAATCGACGGGAGGCATTTTCGGGCCGTTTTTGACGAGTTTTGTGATGCGGTTTCCGCGTCAAAAAACTCGTCAAAATACTTTGTGTGAACCCTTTACCAATACCAGGTGTTAACCCTTTAACCTCTGTACAGAGATGTGGACTTGGCAGCCAACATCCCCGGACCGCTGCGACGTACAGAACGCTATCCAGAGGTCAGACACGCAAAAGGTCAGGACTGGCAGCAGGTATTCACTTACGGTTATACAGAGCATAAGGTCAGGGCAGGCGGCAAGTGAGCAGGGGGTCAGGGCAGGCGATATTAAAGCTCAGGGTTAGGGTTATATATTATAGGGTGGAGCATATATTATATATAAACAGGTAATGGAGGGGGTGGAGCAGATATTATATACAGGTGATGGAGGGTGTGTGTGTGGAGTATAAATTATATATAGGTGATGGGGGGTTGAACATACATTATATATACACAGGAGATGGAGGGATGGAGCATACATTATATATAGGTGATGGAGAGGGTGTAACATACATTATATATACAGGTGATGGAGGGGTGGAGCATACATTATATATAAACAGGTAATGGAGGGGGTGGAGCAGATATTATATACAGGTGATGGAGGGTGTGTGTGTGGAGTATAAATTATATATAGGTGATGGGGGGTTGAACATACATTATATATACACAGGAGATGGAGGGATGGAGCATACATTATATATAGGTGATGGAGAGGGTGTAACATACATTATATATACAGGTGATGGAGGGGTGGAGCATACATTATATATACAGGTGATGGAGAGGGTGGAGCATACATTATATATACAGGTGATGGAGGGGGTGTGTGTGGAGTATAAATTATATATAGGTGATGGGGGGTTGAACATACATTATATATACACAGGAGATGGAGGGATGGAGCATACATTATATATAGGTGATGGAGAGGGTGTAACATACATTATATATACAGGTGATGGAGGGGTGGAGCATACATTATATATACAGGTGATGGAGAGGGTGGAGCATACATTATATATACAGGTGATGGAGGGGGTGTGTGTGGAGTATAAATTATATATAGGTGATGGGGGGTTGAACATACATTATATATACACAGGAGATGGAGGGATGGAGCATACATTATATATAGGTGATGGAGAGGGTGTAACATACATTATATATACAGGTGATGGAGGGGTGGAGCATACATTATATATACAGGTGATGGAGAGGGTGGAGCATACATTATATATACAGGTGATGGAGGGGGTGTGTGTGGAGTATAAATTATATATAGGTGATGGGGGGTTGAACATACATTATATATACACAGGAGATGGAGGGATGGAGCATACATTATATATAGGTGATGGAGAGGGTGTAACATACATTATATATACAGGTGATGGAGAGGGTGGAGCATACATTATATATACAGGTGATGGAGAGGGTGGAGCATACATTATATATACAGGTGATGGATGGGGTGGAGCATACATTATATATACAGGTGATGGAGAGGGTGGAGCATACATTATATATACAGGTGATGGAGGGGGTGGAGCATACATTATATATACAGGTGATGGAGGGGGTGGAGCATACATTATATATACAGGTGATGGAGGGGGTGGAGCACACATTATATATACAGGTGATGGAGAGGGTGGAGCATACATTATATATACAGGTGATGGAGAGGGTGGAGCATACATTATATATACAGGTGATGGAGAGGGTGTAACATACATTATATATACAGGTGATGGAGGGGTGGAGCATACATTATATATACAGGTGATGGAGAGGGTGGAGCATACATTATATATACAGGTGATGGAGGGGGTGGAGCATACATTATATATACAGGTGATGGAGAGGGTGGAGCATACATTATATATACAGGTGATGGAGAGGGTGGAGCATACATTATATATACAGGTGATGGAGGGGGTGGAGCACACATTATATATACAGGTGATGGAGAGGGTGGAGCATACATTATATATACAGGTGATGGAGGGGGTGGAGCATACATTATATATACAGGTGATGGAGGGGGTGGAGCATACATTATATATAGGTGATGGAGGGGGTGGAGCAATCATTAAATACAGGTGATGGAGGGGGTGGAGCACACATTATATATACAGGTGATGGAGGGGGTGGAGCATACATTATATATACAGGTGATGGAGGGGGTGGAGCAATCATTAAATACAGGTGATGGAGGGGGTGGAGCACACATATATACAGGTGATGGAGGGGGTGGAGCATACATTATATATACAGGTGATGGAGGGGGTGGAGCAATCATTAAATACAGGTGATGGAGGGGGTGGAGCACACATTATATATACAGGTGAGGCTCACGTTGTGACGTTTATATGCGCCAGCGCGCAGTCTCGATGGTCACGTGACGTATACACTCAGGTTCGCGTTGAGTAGATTTGACCCTTAGCGGTTCCCGTTCGTCGGCGCTGTCAACCAGACCCAAACAATGCAGCGTGCGGGGGCGTGGCCGCGTGTGATTGACAGGCTGGTCATGAGTCTCTCAGGTAACCGGGGAGCGCGGGAGATTCCGGGCCCCGGGGAGTCACAGAGGGCGAGGTCCGGGCTAGTGGGGGCGGCAGTCTCAGGTCTTTATCATGGAGCCCCTCACCCAGGAAATGCTGGAGGCAGGAGCCGGGACAGGAGAGAAGCAACACAGGGCGAGCACTCAGCGGGGGACACCGGGTGTGGGGGCAGATATCGGGGTGACACCGGGTGTGGGGGCAGATATAGGGGTGACACCGGGTGTGGGAGCAGATATCGGGGTGACACCAGGTGTGGGAGCAGATATCGGGGTGACACCGGGTGTGGGGGCAGATATCAGGGTGACACCGGGTGTGGGAGCAGATATCGGGGTGACACCGGGTGTGGGGGCAGATATCGGGCTGACACCGAGTGTGGGAGCAGATATCGGGGTGACGCCGGGTGTGGGCCAGATATCGGGGTGACACCGGGTGTGGGAGCAGATATCGGGGTGACACCAGGTGTGGGAGCAGATATCGGGGTGACGCCCGGGTGTGGGCCAGATATCGGGGTGACGCCGGGTGTGGGGCAGATATCGGGGTGACGCCGGGTGTGGGGGCAGATATCTGGGTGACGCCGGGTGTGGGAGCAGATATCGGGGTGACACCGGGTGTGGGGGCAGATATCGGGGTGACACCGGGTGTGGGGGCAAATATCGGGGTGACACTGGTTGTGGGGGCAGATATCGGAGTGACACCGGGTGTGGGGGCAGATAATGGGGTGACACCGGGTGTGGGAGCAGATATCGGGGTGACACCGGGTGTGGGAGCAGATATCGGGGTGACACCGGGTGTGGGGGCAGATATCGGGGTGACACCGGGTGTGGGGGCAGATATCTGGGTGACACCGGATGTGAGGGAAGATATCGGGGTGACACCGGGTGTGGGGGCAGATATCGGGGTGACACCGGGTGTGGGGGCAAATATCGGGGTGACACCGGGAGTGGGGGCAGTTATCGGGGTGACACCGGGTTTGGGAGAAGTTATCGGGGTGACACCGGGTGTGGGGGCAGATATTGGGGTGACACCAGATTCCAGGGCTGACTGTGGGGTGATGAGCGGTGGTTTTCGGGGAGTCCAGGCTTCTCATATCATCTCTGCACAGGTATAAGAGGTGCGAGGCATCTGAGGACAGGAGGAGACCCCAAATACAGCAGCACTCCCCCCCCCGCACACGATCCTTTGGTCATGGGGCGTCAGTCGGCCGGGTACAGGAGGCCGGTCACAGTGCACAGCTCCAAGGCCAAGACGTGTCTGGAGGCGCTGAAGATCTGCAGCTAAAGTGGAAGGAAGTGAGAGTCTGATCCCGGGGTCAATCACAGCGATCACAGTACAGGATAAGTAATGTATGTACACAGTGACTCCACCAGCAGAATAGTGAGTGCAGCTCTGGAGTATAATACTGGATATAACTCAGGAACAGTACAGGATAAGTAATGTAATGTATGTATACAGTGACTCCACCAGCAGAATAGTGAGTGCAGCTCTGGAGTATAATACAGGATATAACTCAGGATCAGTACAGGATAAGTAATGTAATATATGTACACAGTGACTCCACCAGCAGAATAGTGAGTGCAGCTCTGGAGTATAATACAGGATGTAACTCAGGATCAGTACAGGATAAGTAATGTAATGTATGTACACAGTGACTCCACCAGCAGAATAGTGAGTGCAGCTCTGGAGTATAATACAGGATGTAACTCAGGATCAGTACAGGATAAGTAATGTACACAGTGACTCCAGCAGCAGAATAGTGAGTGCAGCTCTGGAGTATAATACAGGATGTAACTCAGGATCAGTACAGGATAACTAATGTAATGTATGTACACAGTGACTCCTCCAGCAGAATAGAGAGTGCAGCTCTGGAGTATAATACAGGATATAACTCAGGATCAGTACAGGATAAGTAATGTATGTACACAGTGACTCCACCAGCAGAATAGTGAGTGCAGCTCTGGAGTATAATACAGGATGTAACTCAGGATCAGTACAGGATAAGTAATGTACACAGTGACTCCAGCAGCAGAATAGTGAGTGCAGCTCTGGAGTATAATACAGGATGTAACTCAGGATCAGTACAGGATAACTAATGTAATGTATGTACACAGTGACTCCTCCAGCAGAATAGAGAGTGCAGCTCTGGAGTATAATACAGGATATAACTCAGGATCAGTACAGGATAAGTAATGTATGTACACAGTGACTCCACCAGCAGAATAGTGAGTGCAGCTCTGCAGTATAATACAGGATGTAACTCAGGATCAGTACAGGATAAGTAATGTAATGTATGTACACAGTGACTCCACCAGCAGAATAGTGAGTGCAGCTCTGGAGTATAATACAGGATATAACTCAGGATCAGTACAGGATAAGTAATGTAATGTATGTACACAGTGACTCCACCAGCAGAATAGTGAGTGCAGCTCTTGAGTATAATACAGGATGTAACTCAGGATCAGTACAGGATAAGTAATGTAATGTATGTACACAGTGACTCCACCAGCAGAATAGTGAGTGCAACTCTGGAGTATAATACAGGATGTAACTCAGGATCAGTACAGGATAAGTAATGTAATGTATGTACACAGTGACTCCACCAGCAGAATAGTGAGTGCAGCCCTGGAGTATAATACAGGATGTAACTCAGGATCAGTACAGGATAAGTAATGTAATGTATGTACACAGTGACTCCACCAGCAGAATAGTGAGTGCAGCTCTGGAGTATAATACAGGATATAACTCAGGATCAGTACAGGATAAGTAATGTAATGTATGTACACAGTGACTCCACCAGCAGAATAGTGAGTGCAGCTCTGGAGTATAATACAGGATGTAACTCAGGATCAGTACAGGATAAGTAAGGTAATGTATGTACACAGTGACTCCACCAGCAGAATAGTGAGTGCAGCCCTGGAGTATAATACAGGATGTAACTCAGGATCAGTACAGGATAAGTAATGTAATGTATGTACACAGTGACTCCACCAGCAGAATAGGGAGTGCAGCTCTGGAGTATAATACAGGATATAACTCAGGATCAGTACAGGATAAGTAATGTATGTACACAGTGACTCCACCAGCAGAATAGTGAGTGCCGCTCTGGAGTATAATACAGGATATAACTCAGGATCTCTATATGACATAATGCGCTGTACACGTCTCATTATCCGCTCTATGACATCATCCATTGTACACGTCTCATTATCCGCTCTATGACATCATACACTGTACACGTCTCATTATCCGCTCTGTATGACATCATACACTGTACACGTCTCATTATCCGCTCTATGACATCATCCATTGTACACGTCTCATTATCCGCTCTGTATGACATCATACGCTGTACACGTCGCATTATCCGCTCTGTATGACATCATACGCTGTACACGTCGCATTATCCGCTCTGTATGACATCATACGCTGTACACGTCTCATTATCCGCTCTGTATGACATCATACGCTGTACACGTCGCATTATCCGCTCTGTATGACATCATACGCTGTACACGTCTCATTATCCGCTCTGTATGACATCATACGCTGTACACGTCTCATTATCCGCTCTGTGTGACATCATACGCTGTACACGTCTCATCATCCGCTCTGTATGACATCATACGCTGTACACGTCTCATTATCTGCTCTGTATGACACCATACGCTGTACACGTCTCATTATCCACTCTGATTGACATCATACGCTGTACACGTCTCATTATCCACTCTGATTGACATCATACGCTGTACACGTCTCATTATCCGCTCTGTGTGACATCATACTCTGTACACGTCTCATTATCTGCTCTGTATGACATCATACGCTGTACACGTCTCATTATCCACTCTGATTGACATCATACGCTGTATACGGCTCATTATCCGCGCTGTACACGGCTCATTATCCGCTCTGTATGACATCATACGCTGTACACGGCTCATCCGCTCTGTATGACATCATACGCTGTACAAGTCTCATTATCCGCTCTGTGTGACATCATACGCTGTACACGTCTCATTATCCACTCTGATTGACATCATAAGCTGTATACGGCTCATTATCCGCTCTGTATGACATAATACGCTGTACACGTCTCATTATCCGCTCTGTATGACATCATACGCTGTACACGTCTCATTATCCGCTCTGTGTGACATCATACGCTGTACACGTCTCATTATCCGCTCTGTATGACATCATACGCTGTACACGTCTCATTATCCGCTCTGTATGACATCATACGCTGTACACGTCTCATTATCCGCTCTGTATGACATCATGCGCTGTACACGTCTCATTATCTGCTCTGTATGACATCATACGCTGTACACGTCTCATTATCCACTCTGTATGACATCATACGCTGTATACGGCTCATTATCCGCTCTGTATGACATCATACGCTGTACACGGCTCATTATCCGCTCTGTATGACATCATACGCTGTACACGGCTCATCCGCTCTGTATGACATCATACGCTGTACACGGCTCATCCGCTCTGTATGACATCATACGCTGTACACGGCTCGTTATCCGCTCTGTATGACATCATACGCTGTACACGTCTCGTTATCCGCTCTGTATGACATCATACGCTGTACACGTCTCGTTATCCGCTCTGTATGACATCATACGCTGTACACGTCTCATTATCCGCTCTGTATGACATCATACGCTGTACACGTCTCATCCGCTCTGTATGACATCATACGCTGTACACGTCTCGTTATCCGCTCTGTATGACATCATACGCTGTACACGCCTCGTTATCCGCTCTGTATGACATCATACGCTGTACACGTCTCATTATCCGCTCTGTATGACATCATACGCTGTACACGTCTCGTTATCCGCTCTGTATGACATCATACGCTGTACACATCTCATTATCCGCTCTGTATGACATCATACGCTGTACA
The DNA here is from genome assembly GCF_050947455.1 of Rhinoderma darwinii. NCBI lineage: Eukaryota > Metazoa > Chordata > Amphibia > Anura > Rhinodermatidae > Rhinoderma > Rhinoderma darwinii. Next base: position 19,100 of record NW_027462642.1, read on the forward strand.
CGGCTCATTATCCGCTCTGTATGACATCATACACTGTACACGTCTCATTATCCGCTCTGTATGACATCATACGCTGTACACGTCGCATTATCCGCTCTGTATGACATCATACGCTGTACACGTCTCATTATCCGCTCTGTATGACATCATACGCTGTACACGTCTCATTATCCGCTCTATATGACATCATACGCTGTACACGGCTCGTTATCCGCTCTATATGACATCATACGCTGTACACGGCTCGTCATCCGCTCTGTATGACATCATACGCTGTACACGTCTCGTTATCCGCTCTGTATGACATCATACGCTGTACACGTCTCGTTATCCGCTCTGTATGACATCATACGCTGTACACGTCTCGTCATCCGCTCTGTATGACACCATACGCTGTACACGTCTCGTCATCCGCTCTGTATGACATCATACGCTGTACACGGCTCATCCGCTCTATATGACATCATACGCTGTACACGGCTCATTATCCGCTCTGTATGACATCATACGCTGTACACGTCTCATTATCCGCTCTGTATGACATCATACGCTGTACACGTCTCGTTATCCGCTCTGTATGACATCATACGCTGTACACGTCTCGTTATCCGCTCTGTATGACATCATACGCTGTACACGTCTCATTATCCGCTCTGTATGACATCATACGCTGTACACGTCTCGTTATCCGCTCTGTATGACATCATACGCTGTACACGTCTCGTTATCCGCTCTGTATGACATCATACGCTGTACACGTCTCATTATCCGCTCTGTATGACATCATACGCTGTACACGTCTCATTATCCGCTCTGTATGACATCATACGCTGTACACGTCGCATTATCCGCTCTGTATGACATCATACGCTGTACACGTCTCATTATCCGCTCTGTATGACATCATACGCTGTACACGTCTCATTATCCGCTCTATATGACATCATACGCTGTACACGGCTCGTTATCCGCTCTATATGACATCATACGCTGTACACGGCTCGTCATCCGCTCTGTATGACATCATACGCTGTACACGTCTCGTTATCCGCTCTGTATGACATTATACGCTGTACACGTCTCGTTATCCGCTCTGTATGACATCATACGCTGTACACGTCTCGTCATCCGCTCTGTATGACACCATACGCTGTACACGTCTCGTCATCCGCTCTGTATGACATCATACGCTGTACACGGCTCATCCGCTCTATATGACATCATACGCTGTACACGTCTCGTTATCCGCTCTGTATGACATCATACGCTGTACACGTCTCGTTATCCGCTCTGTATGACATCATACGCTGTACACGTCTCATTATCCGCTCTGTATGACATCATACGCTGTACACGTCTCGTTATCCGCTCTGTATGACATCATACGCTGTACACGTCTCGTTATCCGCTCTGTATGACATCATACGCTGTACACGTCTCATTATCCGCTCTGTATGACATCATACGCTGTACACGTCTCATTATCCGCTCTGTATGACATCATACGCTGTACACGGCTCATTATCCGCTCTGTATGACATCATACGCTGTACACGTCTCGTTATCCGCTCTGTATGACATCATACGCTGTACACGTCTCGTTATCCGCTCTATATGACATCATACGCTGTACACGTCTCGTTATCCGCTCTGTATGACATCATACGCTGTACACGTCTCGTTATCCGCTCTGTGTGACATCATACGCTGTACTCGTCTCGTTATCCGCTCTGTATGACATCATACGCTGTACACGTCTCATTATCCGCTCTGTATGACATCATACGCTGTACACGTCTCATTATCCGCTCTGTATGACATCATACGCTGTACACGTCTCGTTATCCGCTCTGTATGACATCATACGCTGTACACGTCTCATCATCCGCTCTGTATGACATCATGTGCTGTACACGTCTCATTATCCGCTCTGTATGACATCATACGCTGTACACGTCTCATTATCCGCTCTGTATGACATCATACGCTGTACTCGTCGCATTATCCGCTCTGTATGACATCATGTGCTGTACACGTCTCATTATCCGCTCTGTATGACATCATACGCTGTACACGTCTCATTATCCGCTCTGTATGACACCATACGCTGTACACGTCTCGTTATCCGCTCTGTATGACATCATGCGCTGTACACGTCTCGCTATGTGACGTTCGCTGGCTCCACACAGATTTATCTGTTTATATTACATTGATATTGTTGTAAATTGCCGGCTAATGCTTCTGATTCCTTCCTGTAAATTGCGCGGTGTTTCTCCGTTAGTCGCGTGGCCTGTTCTTTCCGGTGTGTTTTTACTTCTACGCGTCATTTTATTGTTTCCTGATTCTGCGCAGACATGAGAAATGTTACCACGTAAACCCCCCCGAGGTGGTAGAGATATTGTGTAGCTCTTGGCAGCAGCCTGTCCTCTGCTAATCCATTATCTGGTGGTCTGTCATCCACTTTTTCTATTTTTTGTGGTTGGGGTCTGGGGGGCTTCCAGGGGGTGTCTTTCCATTTCTTCATTTTCCTTGTTGATTTCATGACTTGGTGGCTGATGTTCGGGGTGTCTGCGGCGGAGGGTATTGGGCAGACCTGTCCTGTTCATGTTGTATTCATCAGCGGATGAGATGGCCTAGTATGATGAATGAGGAGATGATCGCCGCTGGTTCTGCAGATAAGTGGCCGCACACGGCATCGTGCCCAGAGCCGAGTCCTCCGGCCCACACACCACCAAGTCTTCTGAGCAGCGCCGCTCGTCCTGATCGCCACGCTCTTCCCGCAGGTTTCCTCTTCTTTTTAATGATTACAGAGTCTGGATTCTCCAAGTGTATGAGGAGCAGCAGAGTAAAACACGAAGTACTGTAACTGCAGAATTGTGACTGCTGCTCTTGATGTGGCTAAAGGATAATATATAAGAGTGAATTTGGAACGGCAGCTTTGGCTGTGACTAGAGTATAAAGCACGCTTGACGTGTCTGCCGTTTACAGTTGAATCCTCGTGAGTCACGCGAAATTGGCCGTGAATGAAAAGCGTAAATCACAATAGAATTGACTCTGAGCCGGGATTTATTCTTCTACACGACCATAACGACGCCGTCGCAGTGACTGAGCTGCTGTACAGAGACGGCCAGCGGCAGCGCACTACATCACGCCACGCCAGCGTCTGACGTCTGTAATACTGATGGCACCTGAAGGGGATCAGAGGAGCTCACAGTAAATGAGGAGATCACAAGATGGCGTGCAGGGGCCGTATAAATAACTGCGCTGGATTTGTCAGCGCTGCCGGTCTCTACAACATCCGTCATTGGCGGCTCTGTCAACAGCAGATGTGAAACTTCTCCGGGGACTAGAAATATCTGTTTTTATTTTGTATAAATTTACGTAATTACCAGATACAAGAACTATAAACAACGAATCCCCGCACGCTTCTTAATATGCGCAAAACCGAGGACTTCTGCAGAGTCTGCAAGTATTCCTAGAGAGAAGCGGCTGCGCCGGGAAGCGTCGGCAGGATAAAGTGCCACATGTCCCCTATAGACCGCCATTGTAGTGTATACTGCACAGTGCGTGGTATATAGAGGGAGCACGCGGAGGAGGTGATTACAGTACAGGGGTATATAGGGGGAGCACACGGAGGAGGTGTTTACAGTACAGGGGTATATAGGGGGAGCACACGGAGGAAGTGATTACAGTACAGGGGTATATAGGGGGAGCACGCGGAGGAGGTGTTTACAGTACAGGGGTATATAGGGGGAGCACGCGGAGGAGGTGTTTACAGTACAGGGATATATAGGGGGAGCACACGGAGGAGGTGATTACAGTACAGGGATATATAGGGGGAGCACACGGAGAAGGTGATTACAGTACAGGGGTATATAGGGGGAGCACGCGGAGGAGGTGATTACAGTACAGGGGTATATAGGGGGAGCACACGGAGGAGGTGTTTACAGTACAGGGGTATATAGGGGGAGCACGCGGAGGAGGTGATTACAGTACAGGGATATATAGGGGGAGCACACGGAGGAGGTGATTACAGTACAGGGGTATATAGGGGGAGCACACGGAGGAGGTGATTACAGTACAGGGATATATGTAGGGGGAGCACGCGGAGGAGGTGATTACAGTACAGGGATATATGTAGGGGGAGCACGCGGAGGAGGTGATTACAGTACAGGGGTATATAGGGGGAGCACACGGAGGAGGTGATTACAGTACAGGGGTATATAGGGGGAGCACGCGGAGGAGTTGATTACAGTACAGGGGTATATAGGGGGAGCACGCGGAGGAGGTGTTTACAGTACAGGGGTATATAGGGGGAGCACGCGGAGGAGGTGATTACAGTACAGGGATATATAGGGGGAGCACACGGAGGAGGTGATTACAGTACAGGGATATATGTAGGGGGAGCATGCGGAGGAGGTGATTACAGTACAGGGGTATATAGGGGGAGCACGCGGAGGAGGTGTTTACAGTACAGGGGTATATAGGGGGAGCACGCGGAGGAGGTGATTACAGTACAGGGATATATAGGGGGAGCACGCGGAGGAGGTGATTACAGTACAGGGATATATGTAGGGGGAGCACGCGGAGGAGGTGATTACAGTACAGGGATATATGTAGGGGGAGCACGCGGAGGAGGTGATTACAGTACAGGGGTATATAGGGGGAGCACACGGAGGAGGTGATTACAGTAAAGGGGTATATAGGGGGAGCGCGCGGAGGAGGTGATTACAGTACAGGGGTATATAGGGGTAGCACACGGAGGAGGTGATTACAGTACAGGGGTATATAGGGGGAGCACACGGAGGAGGTGATTACAGTACAGGGATATATGTAGGGGGAGCACGCGGAGGAGGTGATTACAGTACAGGGGTATATAGGGGGAGCACACGGAGGAGGTGATTACAGTACAGGGGTATATAGGGGGAGCACGCGGAGGAGGTGTTTACAGTACAGGGGTATATAGGGGAGCACACGGAGGAAGTGATTACAGTACAGGGGTATATTGGGGGAGCACACGGAGGAGGTGTTTACAGTACAGGTGTATATAGGGGAGCACGCGGAGGAGGTGATTACAGTACAGGGGTATATAGGGGGAGGAGGTGATTACAGTACAGGGGTATATAGGGGGAGCACGTGGAGGAGGTGATTACAGTACAGGGGTATATAGGGGGAGCACGCGGAGGAGGTGATTACAGTACAGGGGTATATAGGGGGAGCACGCGGAGGAGGTGATTACAGTACAGGGGTATATAGGGGGAGCACGCGGAGGAGGTGATTACAGTACAGGGGTATATAGGGGGAGCACGCGGAGGAGGTGTTTACAGTACAGGGGTATATAGGGGGAGCACGCGGAGGAGGTGTTTACAGTACAGGGGTATATAGGGGAGCACACGGAGGAAGTGATTACAGTACAGGGGTATATAGGGGGAGCACGCGGAGGAGGTGATTACAGTACAGGGGTATATAGGGGAGCACGCGGAGGAGGTGATTACAGTACAGGGGTATATAGGGGGAGCACGCAGAGGAGGTGATTACAGTACAGGGGTATATAGGGGGAGCACGCGGAGGTGATTACAGTACAGGGGTATATAGGGGGAGCACGCGGAGGAGGTGATTACAGTACAGGGGTATATAGGGGGAGCACGCGGAGGAGGTGATTACAGTACAGGGGTATATAGGGGGAGCACGCGGAGGAGGTGATTACAGTACAGGGGTATATAGGGGGAGCACGCGGAGGAGGTGATTACAGTACAGGGGTATATAGGGGGAGCACGCGGAGGAGGTGATTACAGTACAGGGGTATATAGGGGGAGCACGCGGAGGAGGTGATTACAGTACAGGGGTATATAGGGGAGCATGCGGAGGAGGTGATTACAGTACAGGGGTATATAGGGGGAGCACGCGGAGGAGGTGTTTACAGTACAGGGGTATATAGGGGGAGCACGCGGAGGAGGTGATTACAGTACAGGGATATATGTAGGGGGAGCACGCGGAGGAGGTGATTACAGTACAGGGGTATATAGGGGGAGCACACGGAGGAAGTGATTACAGTACAGGGGTATATAGGGGAGCATGCGGAGGAGGTGATTACAGTACAGGGGTATATAGGGGGAGCACGCGGAGGAGGTGATTACAGTACAGGGGTATATAGGGGGAGCACACGGAGGAGGTGATTACAGTACAGGGGTACATAGGGGGAGCACGCGGAGGAGGTGATTACAGTACAGGAGTATACAGGGGGAGCACGCGGAGGAGGTGATTACAGTACAGGGGTCTCTGCTTTGTGGGCAGCATGTTATTACATTATATGTAGGTCTCTTAGTGGTTAGTGTTTCTCTCGTTGTCGGCCTCATTGCAGCGCATAGCGGTGATGTGACGAGTGCTGATTACATTATTACTGTGCCGCCTCATTTCCTTCGTCCACCGAACATTTAATAAACCTCAATGGCCACATGAGAGGGAACGATCGGAGATCCATTCTGTAGGTAAACATTGAAGTGGCTGAACTCGGAGCAGATCTGCGCTGATGAGGGTGACGGCGTTCTTCTGACGGGGTTATTGCCAGGGCCATCTCTCCTAGTCACATGGTAGAATTACAGACAATCATTGTGTTAGTGAGAGGTTAGCAGGAATATTCTGTGCCCTGGACTCATCATTCACCCTCAGTGATCACTGGCTCCAGTGGCCAGCTACTACTCCAGTGACCAGCTACTACCCCAGTGACCAGCAACTACTCCAGTGACCAGCTACTACTCCAGTGGCCAGCTACTACTCCAGTGGCCAGATACTACTCCAGTGACCAGCTACTACTCCAGTGACCACCTTCTACTCCAGTGGCCAGCAACTACTCCAGTGGCCAGCAACTACTCCAGTGGCCAGCTACTACTCCAGTGGCCAGCTACTACTCCAGTGGCCAGATACTACTCCAGTGACCAGCTACTACCCCAGTGACCAGCTACTACTCCAGTGGCCACCTTCTACTCCAGTGACCACCTTCTACTCCAGTGACCAGCTACTACTCCAGTGGCCAGCTACTACTCCAGTGACCAGCTACTACTCCAGTGACCAGCTACTACTCCAGTGGCCAGCTACTACTCCAGTGGCCAGATACTACTCCAGTGACCAGCTACTACCCCAGTGACCAGCTACTACTCCAGTGGCCACCTTCTACTCCAGTGACCACCTTCTACTCCAGTGACCAGCTACTACTCCAGTGACCAGCTACTACCCCAGTGACCAGCTACTACCCCAGTGACCAGCTACTACTCCAGTGACCACCTTCTACTCCAGTGACCAGCTACTACTCCAGTGGCCAGCTACTACTCCAGTGACCAGCTACTACTCCAGTGACCAGCTACTACTCCAGTGGCCAGCTACTACTCCAGTGGCCACCTACTATTCCAGTGGCCACCTACTACTCCAGTGGCCAGCTACTTCTCCAGTGGCCAGCTACTTCTCCAGTGACCAGCTACTACTCCAGTGACCACCTTTTACTCCAGTGACCAGCTACTACTCCAGTGACCACCTTCTACTCCAGTGGCCAGCTACTACTCCAGTGGCCAGATACTACTCCAGTGGCCACCTACTATTCCAGTGGCCAGCTACTTCTCCAGTGGGTTTGCTGCATGACATAGAATTTGCAAAGAGATGTGCAGTTTTACTTTGTCATTAAACTTTATTTCTATTTTAGTCACTGTGTCCTCCCACAATGCTTTGCTCTGTATTTCCCTATCTGGGTGGATCCTATAGAACTGTTTATACTGAGCGTCCTGTTCATGAATAAAATACAATAACAATAGTGTACACTGACACAAAAGCAGCATTTCTATGTGTTTGACATTGTGCATTTATCTCAACATTCACATGTTATTTTTTTCTGTGTTCCCCATAATTCCACCTTAGCAAAAATTACAGACTTTTATTATCTGATGTACAGTAGACTGCCTCTCCATGCTGCACAGACTTGTATTATCTGATGTACAGTAGACTGCCTCTCCATGCTGCACAGACTTGTATTATCTGATGTACAGTAGACTGCCTCTCCATGCTGCACAGACTTGTATTATCTGATGTACAGTAGACTGCCTGTTCATCCTGCACAGACTTGTATTATCTGATGTATAGTAGACTGCCTCTCCATGCTGCACAGACTTGTATTATCTGATTATCTGATGTATAGTAGACTGCCTCTCCATGCTGCACAGACTTGTATTATCTGATGTACAGTAGACTGCCTCTTCATCCTGCACAGACTTGTATTATCTGATGTAAGGTAGACTGCCTCCCCATGCTGTGGAGACTTGTATTATCTGATGTACAGTAGACTGCATCTCTATACTGTACAGACTTGTATTATCTGATGTATAGTAGACTGCCTCTCCATGCTGCACAGACTTGTATTGTCTCATGTATAGTAGACTACCTGTCTATACTGCACAGACTTGTATTATCTGATGTACAATAGACTGCCTCTCCATGCTGCACAGACTTGTATTATCTGATGTATAGTAGACTGCCTCTTAATGCTGCATAGCCTTGTATTATCTGATGTACAGTAGACTGCCTCTCCATACTGCGCAGACTTGTATTATCTGATGTACAGTAGACTGTCTCTCCATGCTGCGCAGACTTGTATTATCTGATGTACAGTAGACTGCCTCTTCATACTTCACAGACTTGTATTATCTGATGTACAGTAGCCTGCCTCTTCATGCTGCATAGCCTTGTATTATCTGATGTACAGTAGACTGCCTCTCCATGCTGCACAAACTTGTATTATCTGATGTATAGTAGACTGCCTCTCCATGCTGCACAGACTTGTATTATGTGATGTACAGTAGACTGCCTCTCCATGCTGCACAGACTTGTATTATCTGATGTATAGTAGACTGCCTCTCCATGCTGCACAGACTTGTATTATCTGATGTACAGTAGACTGCCTCTCCATGCTGCACAGACTTGTATTATCTGATGTACAGTAGACTGCCTCTCCATACTGCGCAGACTTGTATTATCTGATGTACAGTAGACTGTCTCTCCATGCTGCGCAGACTTGTATTATCTGATGTACAGTAGACTGCCTCTTCATACTTCACAGACTTGTATTATCTGATGTACAGTAGCCTGCCTCTTCATGCTGCATAGCCTTGTATTATCTGATGTACAGTAGACTGCCTCTCCATGCTGCACAAACTTGTATTATCTGATGTATAGTAGACTGCCTCTCCATGCTGCACAGACTTGTATTATGTGATGTACAGTAGACTGCCTCTCCATGCTGCACAGACTTGTATTATCTGATGTATAGTAGACTGCCTCTCCATGCTGCACAGACTTGTAGTATCTGATGTACAGTAGACTGCCTCTTCATGCTGCACAGACTTGTATTATCTGATGTACAGTAGACTGCCTCTCCATGCTGCACAGACTTGTATTATCTGATGTACAGTAGACTGCCTCTCCATGCTGCACAGACTTGTATTATCTGATGTATAGTAGACTGCCTCTCCATGCAGCACAGACTTGTAGTATCTGATGTACAGTAGACTGCCTCTTCATGCTGCACAGACTTGTATTATCTGATGTACAGTAGACTGCCTCTCCATGCTGCACAGACTTGTATTATCTGATGTACAGTAGACTGCCTCTCTATACTGCACAGACTACTATACATCAGATAATACAAGACTGCCGCTTCATGCTGCATAGCCTTGTATTATCTTATGTATAGTAGACTGCCTCTCCATGCTGCACAGACTTGTATTATCTGATGTACAGTAGACTGCCTCTCCATGCTGCACAGACTTGTATTATCTGATGTACAGTAGACTGTCTCTCTATACTGCACAGACTACTATACATCAGATAATACAAGACTGCCGCTTCATGCTGCATAGCCTTGTATTATCTGATGTATAGTAGACTGCCTCTCCATGCTGCACAGACTTGTATTATCTGATGTATAGTAGACTGTCTCTCCATGCTGCACAGACTTGTATTATCTGATGTATAGTAGACTGCCTCTCCATGCTGCAGACTTGTATTATGGTGGTATGCATGGAAGTATGAGACTGGCAGTATGATAGTATGGTGGTATGCATGGAAGTATGAGACTATGGAAGTATGAGAGTATGGGGGTATGCATGGAAGTATGAGACTATGGAAGTATGAGAGTATGGGGGTATGCATGGAAGTATGGGACTGGCAGTATGAGAGAATGGTGGTATGCATGGAAGTATGAGAATATGTTGGTATGCATGGAAGTATGAGACTATGGCAGTATGAGAGAATGGTGGTATGCATGGAAGTATGATACTGGCAGTATGAGAGTATGGGTTATGCATGGAAGTATGAGAATATGTTGGTATGCATGGAAGTATGGGACTATGGCAGTATGAGAGTATGGGTTATGCATGGAAGTATAAGACTGTGGCAGTATGAGACTGGGGGTATGCATGGAAGTATGAGACTAGTGGTATGGGGGTATGCATGGAAGTATGAGACTAGTGGTATGGGGGTATGCATGGAAGTATGAGACTATGGGGGTATGCATGGAAGTATGAGAATATGTTGGTATGCATGGAAGTATGAGACTATGGAGGTATGAGAGTATGGGGGTATGCATGAAAGTAAGACTATGGAAGTAAGACTGGTGGTATGGGGGTATGCATGGTAGTATGAGACTATGGCAGTATGAGAGTATGGTGGTATGCATGGTAGTATGAGACTGGCAGTTTGAGAGTATGGGGGTAAACATAGAAGTATGAGACTATGGCAGTATGAGAATATGTTGGTATGCATGGAAGTATGAGACTGGCAGTATAAGAGTATGTTGGTATGCATGGAAGTATGAGACTGGCAGTATGAGAGTATGTTGGTATGCATGGAAGTATGAGACTATGGAGTTATGAGAGTATGGTGGTAAGCATGAAAGTATGAGACTATGGAAGTATGAGAGTGGTGGTATGCATGGAAGTATGAGACTATGGAAGTATGAGAGTGGTGGTATGCATGGAAGTATGAGACCATGGAAGTATGAGAATATGGTGGTATGCATGGAAGTATGAGACTATGGAAGTATGAGAGTATGGGTTATGCATGGAAGTATGAGACTATGGAAGTATGAGAGTGGTGGTATGCATGGAAGTATGAGACTATGGAAGTATGAGAGTGGTGGTATGCATGGAAGTATGAGACCATGGAAGTATGAGAATATGGTGGTATGCATGGAAGTATGAGACTATGGCAGTATGAGAGTATGGGGTATGCATGGAAGTATGAGACTATGGCAGTATGAGACTATGGGGGTATGCATGGAAGTATGGGACTGGGGGTATGCATGGAAGTATGAGACTATGGGGGTATGCATGGAAGTATGAGACTAGTGGTATGGGGGTATGCATGGAAGTATGACACTATGGGGGTAAGCATAGAAGTATGGGACTATGGCAGTATGAGAATATGTTGGTATGCATGGAAGTATGAGACTGGCAGTATAAGAGTATGTTGGTATGCATGGAAGTATGAGACTGGCAGTATGAGAGTATGTTGGTATGCATGGAAGTATGAGACTATGGAGTTATGAGAGTATGGTGGTAAGCATGAAAGTATGAGACTATGGAAGTATGAGAGTGGTGGTATGCATGGAAGTATGAGACTATGGAAGTATGAGAGTGGTGGTATGCATGGAAGTATGAGACCATGGAAGTATGAGAATATGGTGGTATGCATGGAAGTATGAGACTATGGAAGTATGAGAGTATGGGTTATGCATGGAAGTATGAGACTATGGAAGTATGAGAGTGGTGGTATGCATGGAAGTATGAGACTATGGAAGTATGAGAGTGGTGGTATGCATGGAAGTATGAGACCATGGAAGTATGAGAATATGGTGGTATGCATGGAAGTATGAGACTATGGCAGTATGAGACTATGGGGGTATGCATGGAAGTATGGGACTGGGGGTATGCATGGAAGTATGAGACTATGGGGGTATGCATGGAAGTATGAGACTAGTGGTATGGGGGTATGCATGGAAGTATGACACTATGGGGGTAAGCATAGAAGTATGGGACTATAGGGGTATGAGAGTATGGAGGTATGAGAGTATGGGGGTATGCATGAAAGTAAGACTATGGAAGTAAGACTGGCAGTATGGTGGTATGCATGGTAGTATGAGACTGGCAGTATGAGAGTATGGGGGTAAGCATAGAAGTATGGGATTATGGGGGTATGAGAGTTTGGGGGTATGCATGAAAGTAAGACTATGGAAGTATGAGAGTATGGCAGTATGAGAGTATGGTGTTATGCATGGCAGTATGGGACTGGCAGTATGAGAGTATGGTGGTATGCATGGAAGTATGAGAATATGGTGGTATGCATGGAAGTATAAGACTGGGGGTATGCATGGAAGTATGAGAATATGGTGGTATGCATGGAAGTATGAGACTGAGGGTATGCATGGAAGTATGAGACTATGGGGGTATGAGAGTAGGGGGGTATGCATGGAAGTATGAGACTAGTGGTATGGGGGTATGCATGGAAGTATGACACTATGGGGGTAAGCATAGAAGTATGGGACTATAGGGGTATGAGAGTATGGGGGTATGCATGAAAGTAAGACTATGGAAGTAAGACTGGTAGTATGGGGGTATGCATGGTAGTATGAGACTATGGCAGTATGGTGGTATGCATGGTAGTATGAGACTGGCAGTATGAGAGTATGGGGGTAACCATAAAAGTATGGGACTATGGGGGTATGAGAGTTTGGGGGTATGCATGAAAGTAAGACTATGGAAGTATGAGACTATGGCAGTATGAGAGTATGGGGGTATGCATGGAAGTATGAGAGTATGGGGGTATGCATGGAAGTATGAGACTGTGGCAGTAAGAGTATGGGTTATGCATGGAAGTATGAGACTATGGTGGTATACATGGAAGTATGAGACTATGGTGGTATACATGGAAGTATGGGACTGGCACTATGATACTATGGTGGGATGAGACTATAGTGGAATGAGTGTATGGCGGTTTCACAGTGTTTGGTCACGTGGATGATTTCTTTTCGTCTGGCTTTACATGCTGTGGCTGAGATGCGGTTTCGTTACATATTGCCGCACTTTTCATAATAATAGTGGATTTGTGTGTAAATTGCTGTTTATCTTCAGAACCGCGTGGCCATTACCGTTATCATTTAGAAAGCTTGAGAGAACCGTGCCGCGCCGCGCTGTGTCTGCAATGTGTGAGCCCCGATTCTTTGCGGACAGGAGTTGAAGGAATGGCGCAGGTTTTCTTGTCGAGTTTTTCCATAATCAAATGTGCCGCCAAATAACGGATAATCACTGCGATTGGCACAGAACCCGCAGCAAATCAGTGATATGTGGCAGAAATCACAATAATAAATCGCTACTGACCGCTCCATCTGAACAAAACGCAGAAGTAAAACACGTGTTCCAGCGCGACCGTACACGGTAACTGATTGCACAGAAGCCGCGGCAGGAACATCGTACAGGTGGCTGCTGCAGGACCTCCCATTCTGGTGTTAGATGACCGCACTCCGCTCGCGGGCACTGCTCAGGCCCTGTTCACATCACGTTTAGATGAGACGTTTCTGGCCACGCAGAAATAACGCATGCTGTTTTCTTCCGTGCGGTTCTTTCAGGTGAGGCCGAATGCACGCGACTTGTTTTACTTGCGCATTTGCTGCATGTATTTTCCTGCGGCCAATTTGCATCTTAGGAGCGGGTTCCCACGTAGCGTAAACGCTGCGGAATTTCCACAACGGAATTCTGTGCAGAAATTGCGCAACATTTACAGTAACAGCAAAGTGGATGAGATTTAGTAAATCTCCGGCCCGCGCTGTGGAAAAAACGCAGCGAAAAACATTCATAAATTGACCAGCGGTGCGGAATTTAACTCCACGCCAATTTATGCTGCGTTTTCGTTGCTTTTCTGTTGCGGGTTTTCCACAGTGAATCAAAAATTGCAACTCAGAAAAAAAGTTAAAAATTTGTACTTACCCAGAACTCCCTGCTTCTTCTTCCAGTCCGGCCTCCCTGGCTGAGGTTTCATCCCATGTGACCGCTGCAGCCAATCACAGGCTGCAGCGCCATCCAGGGAGGCCAGACCGGACAGAATAGGAGGGACCAGTCACCATGACAACGGTCGGGGTAAGTAGGATTGGTTTTTTCTACCACTGCTAACCGCAACAGAAATTCCACACGAAAAACGTCACCACAATGAGGTGCAGTTTTTTGTACAGAATGTGCTGCGAGTTCCAGGTCGGATACACTCCGTAGTTTACGCAGCGTATCCGACCCCAGGGAGCACGGCCTAAGGCTGGCTTCTCACAGTGCAGATTTGCTGCAGATTATGCATGCCGTTTTTTTTTTTGCAAAAACCTGAAACGGAACCTAAACAGAAGAAATATATAAAGCAGAGGCGTAGCTAGGCTCTCCAGCACCCGGGGCAATGACTCAGTTTGGTGCCCCCCGGAACCCCTTTCCGGACATCTCCTTCCTCGCCATGTTTGTTTGTTTTCTCTACCAATCACCAGTCATTTTTTTCAACTTTTTTTTTTATGTAACTCGAGCATAAAACCATTTGTACATTTTACAAGCGATATAGTTCTATATACAACACAAGAACCAAGCTCATTACATATATACAGCACCAGAACAAAGCTCAGTACATATATACAGCACCAGAACAAAGCTCAGTACATATATACAACACCAGAACCAAGCTCAGTGCATATATACACACACAACACCAGAACCAAGCTCAGTACATATATACAACACCAGAACCAAGCTCAGTACATATATACAGCCCCAGAACCAAGCTCAGTACATAAATACAGAACCAGAACCAAGCTCAATACATATATACACCAGCACAAATACAGCTTAATTTAGTGCAACCCTTATACACTAAATTGTATACAGCTCCCAGCATGGCACAAACAATGGTAAGGATATGCTGGGAGTTGCTGCTTCACAAAAAAAATACCACCCATCATCTCGCTGCAGATCATACAGTGACTACAGTGCAGATTAGAGGCCGAAAAATCATTTACATAAAGTGACTCACCAGTGACGTCTCAGATTCTAGTTGTTCTTTTTCTCTTTTCGTCTCCATTTTGTCCAGACCTCTATGATGACTTCTCCCAGTCACAGCCAATTTCTGCAGTTTGCCGTTCAGGTGTCTTCTGCTTCTCACTGTTCAAACATTTCTGCACCTATAAAGTTATCATTGTGCCGCACACTACGCCCCTAAATATAATAGTGCCATATACTGCACCTCTAATTATAATACAGGGTGGGCCATTTATATGGATACACCTAAATAAAATGGGAATGGTTGGTGATATTAACTTCCTGTTTGTGGCACATTAGTATATGGGAGGGGGGAAACTTTTCAAGCTGGGTGTTGACCATGGCGGCCATTTTGAAGTCGGCCATTTTGTATCCAACTTTAGTTTTTTCAATGGGAAGAGGGTCATGTGACACATCAAACTTATTGAGAATTTCACAAGAAAAACAATGGTGTGCTCGGTTTTAACGTTACTTTATTCTTTCATGAGTTATTTAAAAGTTTCTGACCACTTATAAAATGTGTTCAAAGTGCTGCCCATTGTGTTGGATTGTCAATGCCACCCTCTTCTCCCACTCTTCACACACTGATAGCAACACCGCAGAAGAAATGCTAGCACAGGCTTCCAGTATCTCGTATCTTCACAGCATAGACAATTGCCTTCAGATGACCCCAAAGATAAAAGTCTAAGGGGGTCAGATCGGGAGACCTAGGGGGCCATTTAACTGGCCCACGACGACCAATCCACTTTCCAGGAAACTGTTCACCTAGGAATGCTCGGACCTGACACCCATAATGACATAAATAACTCATGAAAGAATAAAGTAACGTTAAAACCAAGCACACCATTGTTTTTCTTGTGAAATTCTCGATAAGTTTGATGTGTCACATGACCCTCTTCCCATTGAAAAAACTAAAGTTGGATACAAAATGGCCGACTTCAAAATGGCCGCCATGGTCAACCCCCAGCTTGAAAAGTTTCCCCCTCCCATATACTAATGTGCCACAAACAGGAAGTTACTATCACCAACCATTCCCATTTTACTTAGGTGTATCCATATAAATGGCCCACCCTGTAGAACCATACACTGTCCCTGATTGTAATAGTACCATACACTGTGACACACACCGTGCCCCCGTAGATGGAGCCTCCTGTAGATAGTGCCCCACATACTTGCCCCTGTAGATAGTGCCCCACATATATCCACCCCTGTAGAGTGCCCTACATATAGCCCCCTCATATATAGTGTCCCACATATAGCCCACTCTGAAAATAGTTCCCCACATATAGCCCACCCTATCTGTATATAGTGTCAAACATATAGCACACCTTGTAGATAGTGCTCTACATATATCTCCCCCCTATAAATAGTGTTCCACATATAGCCCACCCCTGTATTTAGCCCCCTGAATTTAGTGTCTCACAAATAGCTCCTCCCATAATGCTCCACCTATAGCCCACCCCTGTATATAGTGTCTCACATATAGCTCCCCCTATAGTGCTCCACCTATAGCCCACCCCTGTAAATAATGGCACTCACATTTTTATTCGGATAAAAAAACAATATAGCATACTCACCTTATTTCCGTGCCGTTCCGGTGACAATGCAGACCTGCTCGTTTCTGAGCAGGTCTGCTGGGGTTGAACGTTGCAAGTGGTGCAATGACGTCATGGTTGAAAGGCGCTGGCTGACAGGGCAAGTCATTCTGCCCAGCCAATCAGCGCCCTTCATAGACGCCGTTTGAGTCATGGAAAGGCGCTGAAAGGCCGGGCACGGAACGTACCTGGCTATTCATCGCCTATCGTGCCGGAGGGGGTGGCGACGGTTGGTTTCAGTGGCGCCGCCGTCATAGACGGTGCGGCCCTGGTGCCCCCTCCATCTTCCCTTTTAGTTGCGCCCGGGGGAAAACATGCCCTGCCTGCCCCCCCTAGCTACACCCCTGTATAAAGTAAGGCCCCATGCACAGGACCTGTAATTACGGACCCGTTCATTTCTATTCGCCACGGACACCTTCCTGTATATTTACGGCATCCGAGTGGCACCCGATCGTCTTCACGGACCCATTCCCTTTAGCGGGTGAATCGGGTCCGTGAAAAATGGTCCGAGTCTCCGATCTGAGGAAACATAGAACATGTCCTCTCCTCTGATCACTGGCGGGACTCGGCTGGCGCACGCGGTCGTGTACATGAGGCGTTAGGTCTTCTCTCCTGGATCCAATTCTGGTTTTGGCTTAAAAAAACGCATGCAAAATCTGCCCTGTGGGAACTCAGCCTAACACGGTACCAGCAAAGCGCAGGCAGCAAATTGAGCAACGTGTTCGAGTAGCTGAAGCTCGTAAAAGAAATGTTACCGGCAATTATCACACAGGCAAGAAACGCATCACATTTTTGCGGCAATTTTGGTGCATTTTTTGAGCGTGCCCAAAAACATCTCTAAATGCACCTTTTTGGTCCAAATGCACATGATGCATATTAGGAGCGGATACAGTTCAAGAAATGAATTAGGCTGGGGTCACACCGGCATGTTCGGTCCGTAATGGATGGAACGGATTTCGGCCGCAAGTCCCGGACTGAACACACTGCAGGGAGCCGGGCATCATAGTTATGTACGACGCTAGGAGTCCCTGCCTCGCTGAGGGACAACTGTCCCGTATTGTAATCATGTTTTCAGTCCTGGACAGTAGTTCCACGGGGAGGCAGGGACTCCTAGCGTCGTACATAAGTATGATGCTAGGAGCCCGGCTCCCTGCACTGTGTTCGGTCCGGGACTTGCGGCCGAAATACGTTCCATCCATTACGGACCGAACATGCTGGTGTGACCCCAGCCTAAGGCTCCAAGTTCTCTCATCTTGCAGAATTATTCCGCATGTAACTTGACCTGTGGGAAAATCCGCAGCGCGGTCCATTTATTGCGCATTTCTGCCTCAGAACTGACAAGTTGAATAAAAACACTAAATCCACAGCATAAAACTGCACCTATTTCCGCATCAAAACGTAAAAACGCAACTAAAAACGCCACGTTAAGTGCTGACTTTGCATACGGAATTCCATGCGTTTATCTGCAATTTTGATGTTGATTTTTCACATCAAATTCCGCAATATGTGCGTGCAGCTTAAGGGTCTGTTCACACGGCGGTAAACGCCCCGGAAAACGGCTGAAACTACAGAGGCTGAACGCCTCCAAACATCCGCCCGTTGTGGTGTATATATATATTATACCTCATTTACAAATAGCAGGACATGAGAAGCCGGAGCCGGTCACTAACGGAGCCCAAGAAAAAAGCAACATATTTTCAGCCGTAGTTTGTTTGCCGTGTGAACGTTCCCTTATCTGTATACAACAAGAAAAACAAAAAACTTCCCCAAAAAAATCTTGCCCCTGACCAGAGGGAGGAGCCGCCCAGTCACAGGTGCCTCAAATCAGAGGAGCCGCCCAGTCACAGGTGCCTCAAATCAGAGGAGCCGCCCAGTCACAGGTGCCTCAAATCAGTGAGCTGATCCTTCACCGCAAGGAAAAGGCTGGTTGTGGAAACAAATGTCTTGTCAGGGTATGTGGGAAGAGGTACTGTATACAGCTATTATACGGCCTATATATACACGTAGACCTGGAGATGTGCTGTATAGATGTATATATGATGTATAATAGACCTGGAGATGTGCTGTATAGATGTATATATGATGTATAATAGACCTGGAGATGTGCTGTATAGACGTATATATGATATATAATAGACCTGGAGATGTGCTGTATAGATGTGTATATGATGTATAATAGACCTGGAGATGTGCTGTATAGATGTATATATGATGTATAATAGACCTGGAGATGTGCTGTATAGATATATATATATATAATGTATAATAGACCTGGAGATGTGCTGTATAGATGTATATATGATGTATAATAGACCTGGAGATGTGCTGTATAGATGTATATATGATGTATAATAGACCTGGAGATGTGCTGTATAGATGTATATATGATGTATAATAGACCTGGAGATGTGCTGTATAGATATATAATAGACCTGGAGATGTGCTGTATAGATGTATATATGATGTATAATAGACCTGGAGATGTGCTGTATAGATGTATATATAATGTATAATAGACCTGGAGATGTGCTGTATAGATATATATATATATGATGTATAATAGACCTGGTGATGTGCTGTATAGATATATATATATATATGATGTATAATAGACCTGGAGATGTGCTGTATAGATATATATATGATGTATAATAGACCTGGAGATGTGCTGTATAGATGTATATATGATGTATAATAGACCTGGAGATGTGCTGTATAGATGTATATATGATGTATAATAGACCTGGAGATGTGCTGTATAGATGTATAATAGACCTGGAGATGTGCTGTATAGATGTATATATGATGTATAATAGACCTGGAGATGTGCTGTATAGATATATATATGATGTATAATAGACCTGGAGATGTGCTGTATAGATGTATAATAGACCTGGAGATGTGCTGTATAGATGTATTTATGATGTATAATAGACCTGGAGATGTGCTGTATAGATGTATATATGATGTATAATAGACCTGGAGATGTGCTGTATAGATGTATAATAGACCTGGAGATGTGCTGTATAGATAGATATATATATGATGTATAATAGACCTGGAGATGTGCTGTATAGATGTATATATGATGTATAATAGACCTGGAGATGTGCTGTATAGATGTATATATGATGTATAATAGACCTGGAGATGTGCTGTATAGATATATATATGATGTATAATAGACCTGGAGATGTGCTGTATAGATGTATATATGATGTATAACAGACCTGGAGATGTGCTGTATAGATGTATATATGATGTATAATAGACCTGGAGATGTGCTGTATAGATATATAATAGACCTGGAGATGTGCTGTATAGATGTATATATGATGTATAATAGACCTGGAGATGTGCTGTATAGATGTATATATGATGTATAATAGACCTGGAGATGTGCTGTATAGATGTATATATGATGTATAATAGACCTGGAGATGTGCTGTATAGATGTATATATAATGTATAATAGACCTGGAGATGTGCTGTATAGATGTATATATAATGTATAATAGACCTGGAGATGTGCTGTATAGATGTATATATAATGTATAATAGACCTGGAGATGTGCTGTATAGATATATATATATATGATGTATAATAGACCTGGTGATGTGCTGTATAGATGTATATATGATGTATAATAGACCTGGAGATGTGCTGTATAGATGTATATATGATGTATAATAGACCTGGAGATGTGCTGTATAGATGTATATATAATGTATAATAGACCTGGAGATGTGCTGTATAGATGTATATATAATGTATAATAGACCTGGAGATGTGCTGTATAGATGTATATATAATGTATAATAGACCTGGAGATGTGCTGTATAGATATATATATATATGATGTATAATAGACCTGGAGATGTGCTGTATAGATGTATAATAGACCTGGAGATGTGCTGTATAGATATATATATGATGTATAATAGACCTGGAGATGTGCTGTATAGATGTATAATAGACCTGGAGATGTGCTGTATAGATGTATATATGATGTATAACAGACCTGGAGATGTGCTGTATAGATGTATATATGATGTATAACAGACCTGGAGATGTGCTGTATAGATGTATATATGATGTATAATAGACCTGGAGATGTGCTGTATAGATGTGTATATATAATGTATAATAGACCTGGAGATGTGCTGTATAGATATATATATATATATATATAATGTATAATAGACCTGGAGATGTGCTGTATAGATGTATATATGATGTATAATAGACCTGGAGATGTGCTGTATAGATGTATATATGATGTATAATAGACCTGGAGATGTGCTGTATAGATGTATATATGATGTATAATAGACCTGGAGATGTGCTGTATAGATGTATATATAATGTATAATAGACCTGGAGATGTGCTGTATAGATGTATATATAATGTATAATAGACCTGGAGATGTGCTGTATAGATGTATATATAATGTATAATAGACCTGGAGATGTGCTGTATAGATATATATATATATGATGTATAATAGACCTGGTGATGTGCTGTATAGATATATATATATATATGATGTATAATAGACCTGGAGATGTGCTGTATAGATATATATATGATGTATAATAGACCTGGAGATGTGCTGTATAGATGTATATATGATGTATAATAGACCTGGAGATGTGCTGTATAGATGTATATATGATGTATAATAGACCTGGAGATGTGCTGTATAGATGTATAATAGACCTGGAGATGTGCTGTATAGATGTATATATGATGTATAATAGACCTGGAGATGTGCTGTATAGATGTATATATAATGTATAATAGACCTGGAGATGTGCTGTATAGATATATATATATATGATGTATAATAGACCTGGTGATGTGCTGTATAGATATATATATATATATGATGTATAATAGACCTGGAGATGTGCTGTATAGATATATATATGATGTATAATAGACCTGGAGATGTGCTGTATAGATGTATATATGATGTATAATAGACCTGGAGATGTGCTGTATAGATGTATAATAGACCTGGAGATGTGCTGTATAGATGTATATATGATGTATAATAGACCTGGAGATGTGCTGTATAGATGTATAATAGACCTGGAGATGTGCTGTATAGATGTATATATGATGTATAATAGACCTGGAGATGTGCTGTATAGATGTATATATGATGTATAATAGACCTGGAGATGTGCTGTATAGATGTATAATAGACCTGGAGATGTGCTGTATAGATATATATATGATGTATAATAGACCTGGAGATGTGCTGTATAGATGTATATATGATGTATAATAGACCTGGAGATGTGCTGTATAGATATATAATAGACCTGGAGATGTGCTGTATAGATGTATATATGATGTATAATAGACCTGGAGATGTGCTGTATAGATATATATATGATGTATAATAGACCTGGAGATGTGCTGTATAGATGTATATATGATGTATAATAGACCTGGAGATGTGCTGTATAGATGTATATATGATGTATAATAGACCTGGAGATGTGCTGTATAGATGTATATATAATGTATAATAGACCTGGAGATGTGCTGTATAGATGTATAATAGACCTGGAGATGTGCTGTATAGATATATATATGATGTATAATAGACCTTGAGATGTGCTGTATAGATATATATATATATATATATATATGATGTATAATAGACCTGGAGATGTGCTGTATAGATGTATATATGATGTATAATAGACCTGGAGATGTGCTGTATAGATGTATATATGATGTATAATAGACCTGGAGATGTGCTGTATAGATGTATATATGATGTATAATAGACCTGGAGATGTGCTGTATAGATGTATATATAATGTATAATAGACCTGGAGATGTGCTGTATAGATGTATATATAATGTATAATAGACCTGGAGATGTGCTGTATAGATGTATATATAATGTATAATAGACCTGGTGATGTGCTGTATAGATGTATATATGATGTATAATAGACCTGGAGATGTGCTGTATAGATGTATATATGATGTATAATAGACCTGGAGATGTGCTGTATAGATGTATATATGATGTATAATAGACCTGGAGATGTGCTGTATAGATGTATATATGATGTATAATAGACCTGGAGATGTGCTGTATAGATGTATATATGATGTATAATAGACCTGGAGATGTGCTGTATAGATGTATATATAATGTATAATAGACCTGGAGATGTGCTGTATAGATGTATATATAATGTATAATAGACCTGGAGATGTGCTGTATAGATGTATATATAATGTATAATAGACCTGGTGATGTGCTGTATAGATGTATATATGATGTATAATAGACCTGGAGATGTGCTGTATAGATGTATATATGATGTATAATAGATCTGGAGATGTGCTGTATAGATGTATATATGATGTATAATAGACCTGGAGATGTGCTGTATAGATATATATATGATGTATAATAGACCTGGAGATGTGCTGTATAGATATATATATATATATATATGATGTATAATAGACCTGGAGATGTGCTGTATAGATGTATAATAGACCTGGAGATGTGCAGTATAGATGTATATATGATGTATAATAGACCTGGAGATGTGCTGTATAGATATATATATAATGTATAATAGACCTGGAGATGTGCTGTATAGATATATATATATGATGTATAATAGACCTGGAGATGTGCTGTATAGATGTGTATATATAATGTATAATAGACCTGGCGATGTGCTGTATAGATGTATATATGATATATAATAGACCTGGAGATGTGCTGTATAGATGTATATATGATGTATAATAGACCTGGAGATGTGCTGTATAGATATATATATGATGTATAATAGACCTGGAGATGTGCTGTATAGATATATATATGATGTATAATAGACCTGGAGATGTGCTGTATAGATGTATATATGATGTATAATAGACCTGGAGATGTGCTGTATAGATGTATATATAATGTATAATAGACCTGGAGATGTGCTGTATAGATGTATATATGATGTATAATAGACCTGGAGATGTGCTGTATAGATATATAATAGACCTGGAGATGTGCTGTATAGATGTATATATAATGTATAATAGACCTGGAGATGTACTGTATAGATGTATATATAATGTATAATAGACCTGGAGATGTGCTGTATAGATGTATATATGATGTATAATAGACCTGGAGATGTGCTGTATAGATGTATATATAATGTATAATAGACCTGGAGATGTGCTGTATAGATATATATATATATATATATATATATATGATATATAATAGACCTGGAGATGTGCTGTATAGATGTATATATGATATATAATAGACGTATATATGATATATAATAGACCTGGAGATGTGCAGTATAGATGTATATATGATATATAATAGACGTATATATGATGTATAATAGACCTGGAGATGTGCTGTATAGATGTATATATGATGTATAATAGACCTGGAGATGTGCTGTATAGATGTATATATGATATATAATAGACGTATATATGATGTATAATAGACCTGGAGATGTGCTGTATAGATGTATATATGATGTATAATAGACCTGGAGATGTGCTGTATAGATGTATATATGATGTATAATAGACCTGGAGATGTGCTGTATAGATGTATATATGATGTATAATAGACCTGGAGATGTGCTGTATAGATGTATAATAGACCTGGAGATGTGCTGTATAGATGTATATATGATGTATAATAGACCTGGAGATGTGCTGTATAGATGTATAATAGACCTGGAGATGTGCTGTATAGATATATATATATATATATGATGTATAATAGACCTGGAGATGTGCTGTATAGATATATAATAGACCTGGAGATGTACTGTATAGATATATATATATGATGTATAATAGACCTGGAGATGTGCTGTATAGATGTATATATGATGTATAATAGACCTGGAGATGTGCTGTATAGATGTATATATGATGTATAATAGACCTGGAGATGTGCTGTATAGATGTGTATATAATGTATAATAGACCTGGAGATGTGCTGTATAGATGTATATATGATGTATAATAGACCTGGAGATGTGCTGTATAGATGTATAATAGACCTGGAGATGTGCTGTATAGATATATATATATATATATGATGTATAATAGACCTGGAGATGTGCTGTATAGATATATAATAGACCTGGAGATGTACTGTATAGATATATATATATGATGTATAATAGACCTGGAGATGTGCTGTATAGATGTATATATGATGTATAATAGACCTGGAGATGTGCTGTATAGATGTATAATAGACCTGGAGATGTACTGTATAGACCTGCTAGTTTGTTTGTTTATCTCTGCAGAGCTTTTCACCTCATGTGTCTAGTTGATTTGATTAATAGCTGAACGAGCTTAATTAGGCCTAGATCTGAGCATCTACTCCCCTATAAATTTAGATGTAGCATATGGGGAAGGCACTCGTGCAGGGGGGCACGACGGCAGAAGTCATCTCTGGCTAAGTGTCCTGGCAGTTATACATGGCAGTTATACATGGCAGTTATACATGGCAGTTATACACGGCAGCTACACACGGCAGTTATACATGGCAGTTAAACATGGCAGTTATACATGGCAGTTATACATGGCAGTTATACATGGCAGTTATACATGGCAGCTATACATGGCAGTTATACATGGCAGTTATACATGGCAGTTATACATGGCAGTTATACATGGCAGTTATACATGGCAGCTATACATGGCAGCTATACATGGCAGTTATACATGGCAGTTATACATGGCAGTTATACATGGCAGTTATACATGGCAGTTATACATGGCAGTTATACATGGCAGTTATACATGGCAGTTATACATGGCAGTTATACATGTCAGCTATACATGGCAGTTATACATGGCAGTTATACATGGCAGTTATACATGGCAGTTATACATGGCAGTTATACATGGCAGTTATACATGGCAGTTATACATGGCAGTTATACATGTCAGCTATACATGGCAGTTATACATGGCAGTTATACATGGCAGTTATACATGGCAGTTATACATGGCAGTTATACATGGCAGTTATACATGGCAGTTATACATGGCAGCTATACATGGCAGCTATACATGGCAGTTATACATGGCAGTTATACATGGCAGTTATACATGGCAGTTATACATGGCAGTTATACATGGCAGTTATACATGGCAGTTATACATGGCAGTTATACATGGCAGTTATACATGTCAGCTATACATGGCAGTTATACATGGCAGTTATACATGGCAGTTATACATGGCAGTTATACATGGCAGTTATACATGGCAGTTATACATGGCAGTTATACATGGCAGTTATACATGTCAGCTATACATGGCAGTTATACATGGCAGTTATACATGGCAGTTATACATGGCAGTTATACATGGCAGTTATACATGGCAGTTATACATGGCAGTTATACATGGCAGTTATACATGGCAGTTATACATGGCAGTTATACATGGCAGTTATACATGGCAGTTATACATGGCAGTTATACATGGCAGTTATACATGGCAGTTATACATGGCAGTTATACATGGCAGCTATACATGGCAGCTATACATGGCAGTTATACATGGCAGTTATACATGGCAGTTATACATGGCAGTTATACATGGCAGTTATACATGGCAGTTATACATGGCAGTTATACATGGCAGTTATACATGGCAGTTATACATGTCAGCTATACATGGCAGTTATACATGGCAGTTATACATGGCAGTTATACATGGCAGTTATACATGGCAGTTATACATGGCAGTTATACATGGCAGTTATACATGGCAGTTGGACAGGGCCAGTGACAGGTAAGCTGCATTACCAAACCAGACAAACTAGCCCACGCTCTCAATATTAGATTTCTAACTATCTGTAAACAGACATGTTTGCCACCGCTCTCATCATTATAGCTGCTCTTGGTTTTCTATCCTATCGCCCATTTAAGACTTGCCCAAAAACAGTCTACATCAGTCCTTCTATCCTGGCCTCACCCATGTACAGCTCCCATTCACTATTCACTTTCCTCAGTCAACTTAACCCATCTCATCCCACTGCCCAACATAAAACACGCTCTCATAAATCACAGAACCATCTGCTGTCTCTCTCCATTCTCCTGCTATTAGCTGCAGGGGACATCTCTCCCAACCATGGGCCTCCCTTTTCTTCTGCCAAGCTTAACCACTTACCTGCCACACATAGAAACCCTGCAAATCTTCTTGCCATTCCTTGTATGTCTTCTCCTGTCTCTTTTAACTGTGCTCTCTGGAACTCTCGGTCCGTGTGCAACAAACTCACCTTTATTCATGACTTATTCCTTTCTAACTCTCTCAACCTTCTGGCTCTTACAGAAACATGGCTACACCTGTCTGACACTGCTTCCCCTGCTGCTCTATCTTATGGTGGTCTCCAGTTCTCTCATGCCCCCAGACCGGAGAACAGGCAGGGTGGAGGAGTAGGTATACACTAGACCTGAGAACAGGCAGGGTGGAGGAGTAGGTATACTTCTTTCCCCACACTGCACTTTCCAGGTCATTCCCCCGGTCCCCTCACTCACATTTCCCTCTTTTGAAGTCCACACCCTCAGACTCTTTCACCCTTTTCCCCTCCGAGTGGCAGTTGTCTACCGCCCACCGGGCTCACCCCGCCAATTCCTGGACCATTTTGCTGCCTGGCTTCCACAATTTCTATCCTCTGAAACACCCACTCTCATCATGGGTGACTTCAACATCCCCATTGATAACCCAATCTCCTCATCTGCCTCCCAGTTTCTATCTTTAACCTCGTCCCTCGGTCTGTCACAACTTACTAACTCTCCTACACATGAAGACGGGCATTCACTTGACCTGGTCTTCTTCCGGCTCTGCTCAGTTTCTGACTTTATTAACTCTCCTCTCCCGCTTTCTGACCACAATCTTCTCTCCTTTACTATCAAATATTATCTGCCTCCTCAGGTCATCCCTACGTATCAGACATACAGAAATCTACATGCCATTAACACTGTGAAATTCATAGACAGTCTACAGTCCTCATTGTCCCCGATCTCTTCCCTCTCCTGTCCCAATCTGGCTGCCAAACTTTATAACAACACTCTCAAAAATGCATTGGATGAAGCAGCCCCCACTACACTCCGAGCCCCCCGACAAAGACGACGACAACCCTGGCCCACGCCTCAATCCCGCTTTCTTCACCGGTGCTTGAGATGTGCCGAACGACTGTGGAGAAAATCGCATTTGGATGCAGATTTCCTCCATTACAAATTTATGCTCAAAACTTACAACTCTGCCCTTCACCGCGCCAAACAAGTCTACTTCACTTCTCTCATCTCCACACATCTAATAATCCAAAACGCCTCTTTGATACTTTTCACTCCCTCCTTAGTCCTAAAGTGCAGACACCAATCACAGATCTCAGTGCTGAAGACCTGGCCAATTATTTTAAAGTTAAAATTGACAACATCCGGCATGATATTCTCTCCCAGTCCCCGAGTAACATGGATCCCCTTCCCCCCCACACTCCCTCTTCTTCACTCTCAGCATTTGACCCAATAACAGAAGAAGACGTCTCGAGGCTCCTCTCTTCTTCTCGTCCTACTACCTGCCCTAGTGATCCTGTCCCTTCACACCTCCTCCAGTCCCTCTCCCCTCACACCTCCTCCAGTCCCTCTCCCCGGCTGTCACTAGTCACATGACTAAAATATTTAACCTCTCTCTTTCCTCTGGTATCTTTCCCTCCGCTTTTAAACATGCCATTATAAACCCATTATTGAAAAAACCAACTCTTGACCCATCCAGCGCTGCCAACTACCGACCAGTCTCTAATCTGCCCTTCATCTCCAAACTCCTGGAACGCTTGGTCTACTCTCGCCTTATCGGCTATCTCTCTGCTAACTCCATTCTTGACCCCTTACAATCTGGTTTCCGCACTCTACACTCCACAGAAACTGCCCTTACTAAAGTCTCAAATGATCTCTTGGCGGCTAAATCGGGCGGTAAATCCTCTCTCCTGATTCTTTTGGATCTCTCTGCAGCCTGTGACACTGTAGACCACAAACTCCTACTTAACATGCTCCACTCTATTGGCCTCAAGGACGCGGCTCTCTCTTGGTTTTCCTCCTATCTCTCTGACCGCTCATTCAGTGTGTCATTTGCTGGTTCCACTTCTTCTCCTCTTCCCCTTGATATCGGGGTTCCTCAGGGATCAGTCCTAGGTCCGCTCCTCTTTTCTCTCTACACAGCTCCTATTGGACAAACCATCAGCAGATTTGGCTTCCAGTACCATCTCTACGCTGATGACACCCAATTATATACCTCTTCCCGTGACATCACCCCTGCTCTAATACAGAACACCAGTGATTGTCTGTCCGCTGTCTCTAACATCATGTCCTCTCTCTATCTGAAACTGAATCTTTCTAAAACTGAGCTCCTTGTGTTCCAACCATCTACTAACCTCCCTAAACCTGATGTCTCCATCTCTGTGTGTGGCACTATCATCACTCCTAAGCAGCACGCCCGCTGTCTCGGGGTTATTTTTGACTCAGATCTTTCCTTTACTCCTCACATACAATCACTTTCACACTCCTGTCATTTTCACCTCAAAAACATCTCCAGAATCCGCTCTTTTCTTACGGAGGAAACTGCCAAAACTCTCATTGTTGCTCTGATTCACTCTCGTATTGACTACTGTAACTCATTACTAGTCGGTCTTCCCCTCACTAAACTCTCCCCTCTCCAATCTATCCTCAATGCAGCAGCCAGGCTCATCTTTATGACCAACCGCTACACCAACGCCTCTAATCTGTGCCAGTCACTGCACTGGTTGCCCATCCCCTTCCGAATAAAATTCAAACTTATTACTCTCACCCACAAAGCTCTCCACAGTGCTGCACCTCCTTACATCTCCTCCCTCATCTCTGTCTACCACCCTACTCGGGCTCTACGTTCTGCCAACGACCTTAGATTAAAATCCTCCATAATCCGAACCTCCCACTATCGTCTCCAGGATTTCTCTCGTGCTGCCCCGTCCTCTGGAATGTGCTACCCCAGACAATCAGATTAATTCCCAATATCCACAGTTTTAAACGTGCCCTGAAAACACATCTATTTAGACAGGCCTATAACATTCCCTAATCTGACTCCTTTCCATGGCCCTCCATTTAGATTAGTCATCAGAATAAGATTCCCTCACACTCCTTCTCTTCATGTCCGTCATACACGGATACTGGCTGGTGACCGGCTCATGCAGCTTTATGTGTACCACCACATGTGTATAAAAATGGCCGGACCATTGTACAGAACAAACACTGTTACACTTTGTGTCTCCCTTATGTCCTCATAGATTGTAAGCTCTTGCGAGCAGGGTCCTCACTCCCCAGATTTGAATTGTAAATGAACTTTGTCACTATGTAATGTCTGATATTGTTTTCATGTTCCCTCTACATTGTAAAGTGCTGCGTAATATGTTGGCGCTATATAAATAAAGATTATTATTATTATTATTATTATTATGTATAATAGACCTGGAGATGTGCTGTATAGATGTATATATAATGTATAATAGACCTGGAGATGTGCTGTATAGATGTATATATGATGTATAATAGACCTGGAGATGTGCTGTATAGATGTGTATATATAATGTATAATAGACCTGGAGATGTGCTGTATAGATGTATATATAATGTATAATAGACCTGGAGATGTGCTGTATAGATGTGTATATATAATGTATAATAGACCTGGAGATGTGCTGTATAGATGTATATATAATGTATAATAGACCTGGAGATGTGCTGTATAGATGTGTATATATAATGTATAATAGACCTGGAGATGTGCTGTATAGATGTATATATGATGTATAATAGACCTGGAGATGTGCTGTATAGATGTGTATATATAATGTATAATAGACCTGGAGATGTGCTGTATAGATGTATATATGATGTATAATAGACCTGGAGATGTGCTGTATAGATGTATATATAATGTATAATAGACCTGGAGATGTGCTGTATAGATGTGTATATATAATGTATAATAGACCTGGAGATGTGCTGTATAGATGTATATATGATGTATAATAGACCTGGAGATGTGCTGTATAGATGTGTATATATAATGTATAATAGACCTGGAGATGTGCTGTATAGATGTATATATAATGTATAATAGACCTGGAGATGTGCTGTATAGATGTGTATATATAATGTATAATAGACCTGGAGATGTGCTGTATAGATGTATATATGATGTATAATAGACCTGGAGATGTGCTGTATAGATGTATATATGATGTATAATAGACCTGGAGATGTGCTGTATAGATATATATATGATGTATAATAGACCTGGAGATGTGCTGTATAGATGTATATATAATGTATAATAGACCTGGAGATGTGCTGTATAGATGTATATATGATGTATAATAGACCTGGAGATGTGCTGTATAGATATATAATAGACTTGGAGATGTGC
Organism: Rhinoderma darwinii; assembly: GCF_050947455.1. Lineage (NCBI taxonomy): Eukaryota > Metazoa > Chordata > Amphibia > Anura > Rhinodermatidae > Rhinoderma > Rhinoderma darwinii. The sequence goes on from NW_027462642.1 coordinate 50,300, forward strand.
TGTATAGATGTATATATGATGTATAATAGACCTGGAGATGTGCAGTATAGATGTATAATAGACCTGGAGATGTGCTGTATAGATGTATATATGATGTATAATAGACCTGGAGATGTGCTGTATAGATGTATATATGATGTATAATAGACCTGGAGATGTGCTGTATAGATGTATATATGATGTATAATAGACCTGGAGATGTGCTGTATAGATATATATATGATGTATAATAGACCTGGAGATGTGCTGTATAGATGTATATATGATGTATAATAGACCTGGAGATGTGCTGTATAGATATATAATAGACCTGGAGATGTGATGTATAATAGACCTGGAGATGTGCTGTATAGATGTATATATAATGTATAATAGACCTGGAGATGTGCTGTATAGATATATAATAGACCTGGAGATGTGCTGTATAGATGTATATATAATGTATAATAGACCTGGAGATGTGCTGTATAGATATATAATAGACCTGGTGATGTGCTGTATAGATATATAATAGACCTGGAGATGTGCTGTATAGATATATATATAATGTATAATAGACCTGGAGATGTGCTGTATAGATATATATATGATGTATAATAGATCTGGAGATGTGCTGTATAGATATATATATATATGATGTATAATAGACCTGGAGATGTGCTGTATAGATATATATATGATGTATAATAGACCTGGAGATGTGCTGTATAGATGTATATATGATGTATAATAGACCTGGAGATGTGCTGTATAGATATATATATGATGTATAATAGACCTGGAGATGTGCTGTATAGATGTATAATAGACCTGGAGATGTGCTGTATAGATGTATATATGATGTATAATAGACCTGGAGATGTGCTGTATAGATGTATATATGATGTATAATAGACCTGGAGATGTGCTGTATAGATGTATATATGATGTATAATAGACCTGGAGATGTGCTGTATAGATGTATATATGATGTATAATAGACCTGGAGATGTGCTGTATAGATGTATATATGATGTATAATAGACCTGGAGATGTGCTGTATAGATGTATATATAATGTATAATAGACCTGGAGATGTGCTGTATAGATGTATATATAATGTATAATAGACCTGGAGATGTGCTGTATAGATATATATATGATGTATAATAGACCTGGAGATGTGCTGTATAGATGTATAATAGACCTGGAGATGTGCTGTATAGATATATATATAATGTATAATAGACCTGGAGATGTGCTGTATAGATGTATATATGATGTATAATAGACCTGGAGATGTGCTGTATAGATATATATATGATGTATAATAGACCTGGAGATGTGCTGTATAGATGTGTATATATAATGTATAATAGACCTGGAGATGTGCTGTATAGATATATATATGATGTATAATAGACCTGGAGATGTGCTGTATAGATATATATATGATGTATAATAGACCTGGAGATGTGCTGTATGGATGTATAGATGTATATATAATAGACCTGGAGATGTGCTGTATAGATGTATATATGATGTATAATAGACCTGGAGATGTGCTGTATAGATATATATATGATGTATAATAGACCTGGAGATGTGCTGTATAGATGTATATATGATGTATAATAGACCTGGAGATGTGCTGTATAGATGTATAATAGACCTGTAGATGTGCTGTATAGATGTATATATGATGTATAATAGACCTGGAGATGTGCTGTATAGATATATATATAATGTATAATAGACCTGGAGATGTGCTGTATAGATATATATATATATATAATGTATAATAGACCTGGAGATGTGCTGGATAGATATATAATAGACCTGGAGATGTGCTGTATAGATATATATATATATGATGTATAATAGACCTGGAGATGTGCTGTATAGATATATATATATGATGTATAATAGACCTGGAGATGTGCTGTATAGATGTATATATATTATATAATAGACCTGGAGATGTGCTGTATAGATGTATATATGATGTATCATAGACCTGGAGATGTGCTGTATAGATGTATATATATATGATGTATAATAGACCTGGAGATGTGCTGTATAGATATATATATATATGATGTATAATAGACCTGGAGATGTGCTGTATAGATGTATAATAGACCTGGAGATGTGCTGTATAGATGTATATATGATGTATAATAGACCTGGAGATGTGCTGTATAGATGTATATATGATGTATAATAGACCTGGAGATGTGCTGTATAGATATATATATATGATGTATAATAGACCTGGAGATGTGCTGTATAGATGTATATATATTATATAATAGACCTGGAGATGTGCTGTATAGATGTATATATGATGTATCATAGACCTGGAGATGTGCTGTATAGATGTGTATATATATTATATAATAGACCTGGAGATGTGCTGTATAGATATATATATATATAATGTATAATAGACCTGGAGATGTGCTGGATAGATATATAATAGACCTGGAGATGTGCTGTATAGATATATAATAGACCTGGAGATGTGCTGTATAGATATATATATATGATGTATAATAGACCTGGAGATGTGCTGTATAGATATATATATATATGATGTATAATAGACCTGGAGATGTGCTGTATAGATGTATATATGATGTATAATAGACCTGGAGATGTGCTGTATAGATGTATATATATAATGTATAATAGACCTGGAGATGTGCTGTATAGATGTATATATAATGTATAATAGACCTGGAGATGTGCTGTATAGATGTATATATGATGTATAATAGACCTGGAGATGTGCTGTATAGATGTGTATATATAATGTATAATAGACCTGGAGATGTGCTGTATAGATGTATAATAGACCTGGAGATGTGCTGTATAGATGTGTATATAATGTATAATAGACCTGGAGATGTGCTGGATAGATGTATAATAGACCTGGAGATGTGCTGTATAGATGTATATATGATGTATAATAGACCTGGAGATGTGCTGTATAGATGTATATATGATGTATAATAGACCTGGAGATGTGCTGTATAGATATATATATGATGTATAATAGACCTGGAGATGTGCTGTATAGATGTATATATGATGTATAATAGACCTGGAGATGTGCTGTATAGATGTATATATGATGTATAATAGACCTGGAGATGTGCTGTATAGATATATAATAGACCTGGAGATGTGCTGTATAGATGTATATATGATGTATAATAGACCTGGAGATGTGCTGTATAGATATATATATGATGTATAATAGATCTGGAGATGTGCTGTATAGATGTGTATATAATGTATAATAGACCTGGAGATGTGCTGTATAGATGTGTATATATAATGTATAATAGACCTGGAGATGTGCTGTATAGATATATATATGATGTATAATAGACCTGGAGATGTGCTGTATAGATGTATATATGATATATAATAGACCTGGAGATGTGCTGTATAGATGTATATATGATGTATAATAGACCTGGAGATGTGCTGTATAGATATATATATGATGTATAATAGACCTGGCGATGTGCTGTATAGATGTATATATGATGTATAATAGACCTGGAGATGTGCTGTATAGATGTATATATGATGTATAATAGACCTGGAGATGTGCTGTATAGATGTATATATGATGTATAATAGACCTGGAGATGTGCTGTATAGATGTATATATGATGTATAATAGACCTGGAGATGTGCTGTATAGATGTATATATGATGTATAATAGACCTGGAGATGTGCTGTATAGATGTATATATGATGTATAATAGACCTGGAGATGTGCTGTATAGATGTATATATGATGTATAATAGACCTGGAGATGTGCTGTATAGATGTATATATGATGTATAATAGACCTGGAGATGTGCTGTATAGATGTATATATGATATATAATAGACCTGGAGATGTGCTGTATAGATGTATATATAATGTATAATAGACCTGGAGATGTGCTGGATAGATATATATATATATATATATATATATGATGTATAATAGACCTGGAGATGTGCTGTATAGATATATAATAGACCTGGAGATGTGCTGTATAGATGTATATATAATGTATAATAGACCTGGAGATGTGCTGTATAGATGTATATATATTATATAATAGACCTGGAGATGTGCTGTATAGATGTATATATGATGTATAATAGACCTGGAGATGTGCAGTATAGATGTATATATGATATATAATAGACGTATATATGATATATAATAGACCTGGAGATGTGCTGTATAGATGTATATATGATGTATAATAGACCTGGAGATGTGCTGTATAGATATATATATGATGTATAATAGATCTGGAGATGTGCTGTATAGATGTATATATAATGTATAATAGACCTGGAGATGTGCTGTATAGATGTATATATAATGTATAATAGACCTGGAGATGTGCTGTATAGATGTATAATAGACCTGGAGATGTGCTGTATAGATATATAATAGACCTGGAGATGTGCTGTATAGATGTGTATATATGATATATAATAGATCTGGAGATGTGCTGTATAGATGTGTATATATAATGTATAATAGACCTGGAGATGTGCTGTATAGATGTATATATGATGTATAATAGACCTGGAGATGTGCTGTATAGATATATAATAGACCTGGAGATGTGCTGTATAGATATATATATATGATGTATAATAGACCTGGAGATGTGCTGTATAGATGTGTATATATAATGTATAATAGACCTGGAGATGTGCTGTATAGATATATATATATATATATAATGTATAATAGACCTGGAGATGTGCTGTATAGATATATATATGATGTATAATAGACCTGGAGATGTGCTGTATAGATGTATATATGATGTATAATAGACCTGGAGATGTGCTGTATAGATGTATATATAATGTATAATAGACCTGGAGATGTGCTGTATAGATGTATAATAGACCTGGAGATGTACTGTATAGATGTATATATGATGTATAATAGACCTGGAGATGTGCTGTATAGATGTATATATGATGTATAATAGACCTGGAGATGTGCTGTATAGATGTATATATGATGTATAATAGACCTGGAGATGTGCTGTATAGATATATATATGATGTATAATAGACCTGGAGATGTGCTGTATAGATGTATATATGATGTATAATAGACCTGGAGATGTGCTTTATAGATGTGTATATATAATGTATAATAGACCTGGAGATGTGCTGTATAGATGTATATATAATGTATAATAGACCTGGAGATGTGCTGTATAGATAATATATATATATATGATGTATAATAGACCTGGAGATGTGCAGTATAGATGTATATATGATATATAATAGACGTATATATGATATATAATAGACCTGGAGATGTGCTGTATAGATGTATATATATGTATAATAGACCTGGAGATGTGCTGTATAGATATATATATATATATATGATGTATAATAGACCTGGAGATGTGCAGTATAGATGTATATATGATATATAATATGATATATAATAGACCTGGAGATGTGCTGTATAGATGTATATATGATGTATAATAGACCTGGAGATGTGCTGTATAGATGTGTATATGATGTATAATAGACCTGGAGATGTGCTGTATAGATATATATATATGATGTATAATAGACCTGGAGATGTGCTGTATAGATATTATATATGATGTATAATAGACCTGGAGATGTGCTGTATAGATGTATATATGATGTATAATAGACC
>NW_027462643.1:0-52895 GCF_050947455.1 Rhinoderma darwinii
TTCACTAGCATTATCAGTGTGACAGATTATCTAGGAGATTCTGATGGTGGCTGCATTTTCCGTTTCTATATAGACGTTGTTCCTCGACTTGTGATTTTGATCAATGGTTACATCATTGTTTTTGTGATCTGTCTGGTTAGACATGATGATGTACAAAGTTCTGGCTTGTATTCTGAGCATACCATGTGATTGATATATCTTTATGTCACTGAATATACTTAGACAATAAATGGAATGAAAAAAAACCTAGTTTTGCTTGTAGTGAACTGTAGTTGTCATTCAGTATTTTGTAAAATGGTTGTCCTCAGAAAATCCCCAAAATATGCCGTTTTCACTAGTTGTAGTATATTGCCCCCCCCCCCTTTTCAAGGAGTAACTTCATTTAGCTTCAAATGCAACTATTTCAACCAACAGTAGAGGGTCTATATGAGAGTCTCAGCAAATGCTATATAAGGGGTTCATTTGTTATAGGCCCCAAGCGGATTCTATTATCCATAAAGGCCAACACAATCGGACTTGTCATTTTTTTCCCCTATGGGTCACATGTATTTTTATTTACAGGAAATCTATTATTAAGCAGAAAGATTGTGCCACAATTATAGAATATACTATGCTTAGTAGAATTTACTATCCTCTTATTGCTTGCTTGGGGGCCTTCCCTTTGTTTTGGAGCATTTAAAGGGTCAAAGCCCATTATTGTCATGTAGAGGCTGTGTTCCTCTTTTTTTTTTTTTCTCAAAAATTCCATAGACCGCAATTAAGGCTGTGGAGGCCAGCAAGAGGTTAGCTAGCCTTCGTCAGTGAAAACGGGGATTGTTTGCCATATACAACACTCCCTTTTTCCTTGTGGTGGATAGAAGATTTTCTTAAAGCTGATGACTTCTGACTTTTTTTCACAAGCGCCAGAGCTCCGAGAGGATGGAGGGAATCAGCCTGAGAGCAGATAATTGAGTCCAGCATCCTCTTTCTGGAACTCACTCCCCTCCTTCAGCTTTCCAGCTGTGGCTCTGAATCCTTTATGTGTCTGATAATATAACTTGGGAAAGAAGTCGCGTGTGCAGGATTGCAGTCTCATGTTGCTTGCTTTCAAGAAGCGCTTAATCACAGGTTTGGGGAACGCAAGGCTCAAAAAGACCAAGAATTAACAGGGCTCAATAACGTTTGATCGCCTTCCTAAATGCCGAAGCTGGTAAGTTTTCCTGTAGTTCTTGAGATACTGGGTAGTTGTACTCTCCAATACTCATAATCGAATGAATGCGGCTTTGATTTTAGTTTTGGACTTGTTTGCTGGATAAATTCCTTTTCTTTTTTTTTCGTGGGAACTTTTTCTCTAAACATGTTATGTACAGTGGGCAGCATTTTTAAGCTCGCTCTTGTTTCCGTCAATCACTATTGAAATACTGCAGTAGTGATTTGGATTAAAGTAGATTATTCCCAAGTATAAAAGTTAGAAGGATGTTAGTATGTAGCTGGACTCGGGTGACCGACGTAGGAATACATGGTAAAAGCGAAGTAGGTGGTGACTATATCGGTCATTGTACTTTCACAAGCTTTTGGGAAAAATGAGTTTGGAGTTCTGTTCCTATTGAGAGCTATCATTATAGTGTTCCAGTAGATATTGTTTTATTATGTGTATGACATTCTATTCTCAAGTTATTTGTGCTACTAGCACATTGAAGATGACACATTAAAGATTGATCCCTTATCTGAAAATGTGGAAATTCTACAACTTTAACTGATCAATTCGTTCCTCATTAGAGGCTTTGTGTATTGTGTTATCTAGTGACTGTGTCTGAGATACTGTGCATTATCTATAGGAAAGATACCAAAGCCCTTCTGGGTAAGGGCTTATTCAGACGAGTGTGATTCTCGTCCGTGTGCTGTGCGTTGAAATAACACACAGCTAGTCACACATGCGTGAGTTTTTACACAGCGAGTGTCCGTTGCGTAAAACTCACTGCCTGTCCTATATTGGTGCGTTTTCACGCACCTAGTCGTCCATTGAAGTCAATGGGTGCGTGAAAACCACGGACAGCAATTACGGACCCATTCACTTCTATTGAGCAAGGACGCCTTCCCATATATTTACAGGAAGGTGTCCGGGCCGTAGAAGTGTACCGCAAAAGATAGGATGTCAGTTTTTTCGCTTGTTACGGACCGAGCTCCCATACTTTGTATGGGAGCACGAGCCGAAAATGCAGGTGACTGTCGGCGGCCGGCCATGCCCGCAATCACGGCCCGTGATCACAAACACGGCCGTGTGCATGAGGCCTTACATTGGAAAAAAAAAAAGTGCTTGCAAGTGCGTGAAAAACACATGGCACACACAAAGCACTCTGATGCAAAAACGCAATGCACAGGGACAGATTTACGCACGTTATTTATGCGCGTAAATCTGTCACGCTCGTGTGAATGTAGTCTTAGCCCTTATGCACACAACAGGGTTTCCCAGACGTTCAAAAAACGCCCGTCACACGGCTTCAGTAGGAACAATGAACCCCTAATGGGGCTATTCACACGACCAATGTTTTGACGGCCCAGGAAACCCGACCGTCAAAAAATGGGACCTGCCCTATTTTCGGCCGTTCTCCCGGCCGCCCGGCTCCCATAGAAGTCTATGGTGTCAGGTAATACATGGCCATCACTTGAATGTGCTCCAAGTGACGGCCGTGTCTTCCGTCGCTCGCGCTCTCTCCTTCTCCCCACAGTGCGAAGTGCATGTGAGGAGGAGGAGGGTATGTTTTTTCTCCCTGTAGGAGCTTCGGCAATGCTGTGGCCGGGGATTGGGGATTCCGCTTCAGGAGAAGTCCCTGTCCATATATGGACACAGTGACGTCAGCGACTTCTAAAGTGGAATCCCCGGCGATGTGGCCAGGGATTCCGCTCCAGGAGAAGTCCCTGACTTCACTGTGTCCTTATATGGACACAGTGACGTCAGGCACTTCTGAAACGGAATCCCCGACCCTGTGGCCAGTGTGTCCACTCCAGAAGAAGTCCCTGACTTCACTGTCCATATATGGATAATGAAGTCAGGGACTTCTGCTGGAACAGTGGCGCTATCTACAGACAGGTAGGGGGGGTGTCATCTATGGGGGGGTGGTACTGTGTAGAACTACCTGCAGGGGGCTGTGTGGCATTACCTATGGGGCGCTGTGTGGCATTGCCTACAGGGGGCTGTGTGGCATTACCTACAGAGGGCTGTGTTGCATTACCTACAGGGGGCTGTGTGCCACTACCTACAGGGGAGCTGTGTGCTACTACCTACAGGGGGAAGTTGCAGTATCTACAGAGGGAAGTGTGTAGCAAAAATGTACAAATGAAATTCATCCGATTTTAAAACGGACAGGGAAAAAAATGGGTCAAAATCGGTCGTTAAAAACGACAACACGGCCCGGAACGGATACAAAACGGCCGGGAAAAACAGCCCAAAACTGCCGATTTTTTATCGGCCGACACTCGGCCCCTGTCGTGTGAGTAAGGCCTTACAGTGTCATTTCCTTTGTCTTTTGGGCCAAACTCTCTTTCAGGGAATCTCCTTCTCAAGAAAGTAGCGAAAGTGTATTCTTGTGATGTCCTAATCCATTTTGGGGATGATTTGGTACATTTGTTTTTATTATAGAAACTTTCGCTGCTACATTATCATTCCTTAATCACAAACATATATAACTTGACCTTTTTTTTTTACCAAACTTTGGGAAAGAGGAGACTTTCCTCTTCTGCTCAATGCCAAATGGAACATATGTAACAAAGGCCTATTCTTACAAGATTACTATAAAATGAAGAACATTTTATTATTTTATGTTTTGCTTAAAACTTTTTTGCAAGCCTATGCTGAATGAAAATTGCATAAGAGGCTTGAAAAAATGTTTGCCTTTTTTAAGGTAGTATTTAACAAATATATTATTGTATTGTCAGACTACTTGATTCTTGGATGGCTTGTATGCTTTTACTTACATTTTATCGCAAAACAATGAAAGTGCTTTGGGCTCTTTTTGAAGAGGTTTTCCATTTTTATGTACGTAAAGCTTAATAACTATATAATAGATCTCTGCTACTGCTCATTGAATGAAAACATTATTTACATCCAGAGGCTGAAAACTTGTCCTCAACATGTACAACTGGCACAAGTGCAAGGCTTGGTTCAAGAGAGAACTCTAAATGAGCCATATACTTGTATCAGTTGGGTATGATCAGAATGGGTTTTTAGCCTGTGGATGTTAACAAGAGTGTTTTATTCACTGAACGCTAGCAGAGATCTTTATTTATGATGATTTATGTTAGAGCAATGTTTTTTCTAATCTCTGTGACTTTACAGTGTTAAGCATTTTCCATAGTGCTTGGTGCCCTTTAAAATGGAGTTGTTTCCATAAATCTGCCCTTGTAGATGAGTTATTAGGGCTAAGGAGATACAGGAGGCCAGAGTTTGATTTTGCACTAAGATGCAACTATAGACATTATATTTTATATTTCATATTGTTGAGTCCGATCATGTTGAGATGATAGAAGGTATTTTTATTATTGTGTATGTTTCACTATAAAAAGGAAACATTTCCAAATGACTTACAGAATAAAACTATGTGAATAAGAATTGAAAGTCTTCATGACTTTAGAAACCATTGCAATATCCCATTGTTTTTGTTGGATTGAAGAGCTTCTCACGGACGTTTTACATGTTACTTTGCCAAAAGGCCATGCTTTAGGATAAGGACTACAGTTAGAGGACTACAGTTAGGGACATGTTCTCAAAAAATGTTCTTGGACAAGGATGCTACAGGAAATCTTGGTTCTTTAAAGGAGCAATATATAGTGTGGATGATATCTGTATTACTTGATAGTATCATAGTTTGTAAGGCTGAAAGAAGACATATGTCCATCCATTTCAGTCTATTATTCTGCAATGTTGATCCAGGGGCAGGTTTTAGCATTGCTTCCCTTATTAAATTTATGCTACTCATAATTATATGAAATAATATTTACAAGGCCGGCATTAAAATGAATGGCCGCAATACAATTCAATCTGTTTGTAGAGGCCGAAGACCAGGTACAGCAGACAGCAAACCGCTATAAAGCATGAGCATTGAGATATGTATAGAATCAAAGACTTAAATTTTAGATACAACCAGTAGTATACTGGTGGCATGCCTCTAGGCAAATTCCGGATGTGCCTAAACTAGGATTTGAGGCCCATACCCAGTAGCTGTGGCTTGACCATTACATTCCCCTGGAGCAGATACAGAAACAATTCGAGCATCTCATGTCGTACATCCACGTGACTGCTGCAGCCAATTACTGGCTCAGCAGTCACGTGCCATACATGTCCGTATCCTCTCCATCTCTGAGGCTAATGATTGGCTGCAACGGTCACGTGAATGTACGGCTTGTCATCGCTCCTGGAGAATAAACAAAGACCGGCAGGGACCACCGAAGCATTACTGCTGAGCAGTGGGAAACTTAACAGTTTGGTAATGCTTGTTTTTTTATACTTTAACAATTCCTGCATCTACTTTCATTTCTATCTTAAATTTCAGACAACGCGGTTTCACACATGACGTTTTAACACATTTTTTTATGGCGTTTCTCACTGCATTTTTTTTGTGTGTATTTGGAGCCTAGAGTATTTTTATCAAAACGCAGCATGCTCTTGGTATGGCATGTTTTCTGTCGTTTTTCTCCATAGGCTTCTAAATTCACTACACAAGGAAAAAGTACAAAATGAAATGAAATGAAAAAATGCCATTAAAAATTGTTCATACAGTTAAAAACACCATACGTAAACCCTGTACGGATGAGTTTAGTTTGGAGGGTTGCAATAAAGGTGTGTGACAGAATCAGTATTCCCTATATCGGACAGGCAGAAGTGGTAAAGGAAAGACAGTCTGTCTTTGCTGTGTTTTCCTATGTTCAGATAATGGACAGGAGCAATCTAATTGCTTGATGCCATTTTATCAGTGTTTGTAAATTTAGAAAAATGGAGGGGAACACAAAGAACATCAAAAGTTCCCAAAGCCCACTGGTAAAGAAGGAGTAAAATAGAGATCGTTCTTTTATAGATATCGAGAAATATTTGTGAAACTTTTTGCAAAAAAAAAAAATGGTTTTGCCAAATCCACCAACCAGATTGCAGTTTATGCAATGGACAAACATCTTATTAATATCTATGGACCACCTTGGTCCTGTGTAGCAACAATAAAACATCCGGAGTTACACATATTATAACTGTAGACTAGATGCCTTATTTAGAAGTCATGCTACTGTAATTCTCCTCAATCATTGGAGTCACTCAACAGGAAGTAAGATCTTAGCCGCACATTGTGGTTCCAATTCTTGTCTTTGAGTCAAAGTATTCAAGAATATCCATCCCTTTTTGAATCATGTCCTGTATGTGAAGTAATCCTCTAATTCTGATACTAGTTCAGAATTATTTTTTACTGTATCCATAGATATACATTAAATTATGTTTGTGATCCCTCTCACAGATACATGATACGTGTCACACCTACGGCAATCCATTTTAGTTTAGCGATTGTCTGAGTACATTATCGAGTAATACTTTATTTTTTTCATTTACATGTGTATTCACTGCAAATATTTCTCCCTTTCTCCAGTTCTCCTCCACCACCACTTCCCCCTCCCCAAAGAAAAATTTGGCTGTGTTCTTCCTTATGAGAGCATTGCAGATGTGCGAAGGATACACTTGTTCCAAAAGAAGCTGAGAGGTTCCACCCTAGGAAACATGCCAACGTTGCCGCAAATTTCAGTCTAGTCTACCGGCAGCCAAATGTCCTCCTCTTTCTTTAAATGTATAATTTTGTGTATTGGATTGGTTGCTTTGTTTTGGTTGAAAAGTTAAGAGCCAGCTGTCTATAATCTGATGTAATGTTACCTTGGAAACCAAAAATGAAACACTTTGGCACCGTCCGCATTACAACATTCCGTTTAGCCAGAACTATTAAAAAGGTTGCGCCATTCGGCATAGAAAATGTTTGCTTTACCAAAAATATAGATGAGGGTTTTCATTGCTCTAACACAAATAGACGTTACAGTATAAAGTTTGTGAAGGCTTGTTAAACCCTTACAGCGGCTACTGTGGGAGAATTCTAAATGACAGGATTACACAAAACACTAGATGGTCTATTCCAATCTATCGTACATTAACCCTATTTTCACAAACAAAATAAAAAAAGTTGTGCATTTTGTAAAGTCTATAATAGCCTTTGCAACAAACCAATTTAAACCAGTTGTATTCATCAAATGGAAGTGGATCAAATACTCATTGTTCGTGATGATAGAGAATCATGAACACAGAAATGGGGACGAATCTGCATGAACAGTATAAAGTAGGAGAGGCAGGAAACTATTGTCAGTGTTTTCAAGTCACGAATGTGCTATTAGTCCCCATGGCTTTCTGACATCTAAATTGTGTTCAGTCTGTTTTTTATTAACAACACATATGGCCACATATAATACAACATAGATCGCCAGAAAACCGTTAAAACCTTGCTACAGATTAACAATTCAGCACATTGATAATCCAATACCATGATGAATTATTTATAATATGTTACTGTTGCCTATTTGACCCATGAATTTCAATATGAATACTGAATACTTATTATTTTGGAATATTTTTTCTCCGCTTGTACAGTTAATAGTTTGTCACTATATTCTCATTAGTAATTTATCCTGACAGTTGATTTCTTAATTTCATTTATTTCCACTGTCTTGTTTTATCCTGCTCAATTCTAAACTGGATTATCTGCTGGCCCCAATTATTACACAATTTAACTCTGTATCATACAACGCCATACAAAAACATGGAGAAAAATAGAGATATTATGTTTAATCCAAATTGTTATAGGCAAGTAGTATTTTTAGTGTAGTAATTAAGTTACTGGTCAGGAAAATAATGTGGAAGAACTACCAAAAACCAATTATTTATGTTTGAGGTCATAATGATATCACTTTAGCTGTACGGAAATATTGTGCATTTGTTAAAATACACATAATTGTTACGTTTGTTGCCATTCAAGCCAATTCTTTCCCCCAAATCAGTTTTGCTTCCTGAAAAAAAAAATCCTCCTCATAGCAACTAATGGTTCCTTCTATGCACCTTATGAAGCCGAGCTGTCCGAGTTTCCGCTATAGGGCCCCTTTCTATTATTGGGTAAACTTAAAGTGCAGTTATTGCAAGGAAGCTGTGTCGCTTCTCAATGTTCATGAAGCCCTAGAGCAGTTAGTGCCTAACCCACCGCGGTTTTGCCTCAATTTAGCAAATACTGCAATATAACCATTTCCATGAGGTTTGATGCCACGTTTGTGTTGCCCGAACATTTGATCTCATTTTGATTTGAACTTTTATTTACTTCTTACTTCGTTTGCTCTTGGTTAATATAGCAAAATATTCTTTTTATTCTTCGCATTTTATCTTTCCCAGTATCATTTAATAATTTAGTCACGTTGCCTGGCAAACTATGAAGAAACATGTAGTACTAAGGAACGAATTCCAGATATAGCTGAAAGTCCTCATACAGTATAGGAGAGATGTATAACTCAAGAGATTTTCCCTCTATAACCTGGCCTGATCCCATGATTTTGTAGGTAATTGCAATATCTCAATCATATGAGGCCGCATGCAGTGATCCTCGCATGTACATGTCAATAAGTTTTGTAAACCATTCATTTGTTCACAGTGCCAAAACTGTACGTAGATTGTAAATATCTAACATTTTTGTACCTGATCGCTCTGTGTAGAAATTCAGATTTGCTTATGGCTGACATATATAGTAGAACATCATTGGTTTTGCCCAGTTCTGATATGTACCAGAATGAAAGTTAAGGGTTTTTTCTATGAGTAGCTGTTGATTTTGGAACTATTTTGGGAGTTAAATCACTTAGAAATGCCTTTGCACAATGTATTATGTACCACATGTGAACGCCTTCTTATTCAAATAATATTTTTTTCATCTGGCTTTGTTTAGTAGTGTTTTATATCATGGGCAGGCCTCTGTATTCCACGTAATATCTTATTGATAGCTGGGAAGAAGGTAACAGAAGGGTAGATTTCAGTGGAAAGAGTATGTAGAAGGTGTCTTATTGTTATTAGAATATTGTTTTCTAGTGGTCATTCAAGGGGCTCTCTGCTATTGACACTTGTTGGAAGGGTCACATGACAATAAGCAGATCACAAAGTACAATATAGGCCAGAATTGTGGCGCTACACCAATAGTAAATATGCCCCTTTTGTCTTATAAAAAAAAAAATACTTAGGCCTTATTCACACGACAGTGAAAAACGTCCGTCACACGGCCGTTATCAGAACAATGATGTTCTATGGGTGTATTCACACGGCCGTTTTTTTAACGGTCATGAACATGTCCTATTTTTGTCCATTTTCACGGCCAGACGGCCCCCATAGAAGCCAATGGATAAGTTTTTAACGGCTGTCAATACATGTAACAACTGTTAAAAACTGATCTGTGACATGGGGATTCAAGAGGAAAGGGAACTATTGGTTCCCTTGTTGGCTATCGACGGCGCGATGACATATTCACCGATGCAGCGCCGTCCTCTTCAGGTGTGGTCTCTAGTCCCACGGGTTCTGCGAAGGCGACGAGATGACATCATCGCGCCGCTTTCGCAGAAACTGTGAGACTAGAGATCACACGTGAAGTAGACAGCGCTGCATCGCTGAGTATATGTAGGGCATTCAGGCGGAATTATATGTCAAGTATTGTTGCGCTCACTACAAGGGTAGTGTGGCGCTAGTACAGACAGCATTGTTGTCAACTGTAGCAAATTTTTCGGGACTGTCCTGAATTTACAGAGACCGTCCCGGAAGATTACTACAGGGAGGGGGGGTGCCATCATCTACAGGGGGGCTGTGTGCCATCATCTACAGGGGGGCTGTGTGCCATCATCTACAAGGTGGCTTTGTGTTATCATCTACAGGGGGTCTGTGTGGCATCATCTACAGGGTGGCTTTGTGCCATCATATACAGGGGGTCTGTGTGGCATCATATACAGGGGGGGCTAAGAAAAAATCATGACAATGACCTTCCTTTGGGTGTTTTCAGGAGGTTGGGACAAAAAAAGCCTGACAAATGAAATTCATCAGTTTTTTTTAACGGCCATGAAAAACAGATACAAAATGGATGTCAAACGGACTGGAAATGGATGAATATTTGGTGACACACTGATTCAAAACGGCCATGAAAAACTGCCAGTTCATCAGTTTTTAATGGCCATTTTTTTGTCGTGTGTGTATATAGCCTTAATAATCATTGTTTTAGCATAAAAAATAAAGACGTTCAATCATTAAGAGCAATATTTTACAGTGAGAAGTGCAAGAACAATTACAAGAATGCGAGACGTTGCATGTGGCAGCCATGTGAATGCAGCAAGTGCCATATTGCGCCTTACTGATTACAGCGTGGCATGCATTTAATAAGAATTATATTAAAATAAGCCAGTTATTTTAGCATCATTTATACTCTAATGAAGAAACCTTGTAATGAATTGCTATGTAAGTCTGTACAGACATAGCCTACCTCCAGGGGAGGAGCGGAAGTATCATATTGTATGTGATTTGGCTCATGGGCAGGATCTCCCATCTGCTGTCACTGCTGCTGGAGAAGATATGCATTTTTCTGTTATTGTTTTATTATATTATGCTCTTGAGGCAGAACATCTGCGATGCAGCACATCTGATCAAACGCAAAAGTAAGAGAAATAAATAAACATGTGACTTGGGGTTGGGGGATATCTCCAGCATTGTGATTGGCTTGTAGCCTCCCATTAACCAGTTCAATGCAGTCTTGAAAATACTATATTGCAGTGTGGGGCTCTAGAAGCCTAAGATTTTATTAGTAGTTGTCAATGTACAAAATCTCTGTACATGTACTGTATGTAGAAAGTACTTAGTATACAAAAGAACTCGTTTTTAAGTAGCTTTCAACTTGCCTAGGGTAGTCTATAAATTATAGACATTGTATGTGTAGACCTTCCTCGACTAGATATGGAACCGGCACCAGTTTTCATGGGCTCTAGCTTTAGAAAGCATACATGCTATACTTAACATCTTCTAGCTTTCAGATAGTGGAGTGTCCTGGTTTAGAGAAAAAGGGAAATATTACAGACCAAAATATTTCATGAATAATAATAGTAGTATTTTGAAAACCGTTCAAATATCACTGTAAATTACCGAAAAATCTCTCAGAAAATGAATCGAACTACCGTTCCAACTCTCAATGTATGTGGTTTTTATTCACTTTCAATACACAGCATTTCTTTGTCTTAATATTTAAAATGAATACAACTCGGTCATTGAGAAGCAACTAAATGTGGGCTCTCTGCCCTTGGATATTGTCCACGATATCCTCTGTTACTTGCATAGCTCTGCAGATCTCCATTTTAGTGCTTATGCGAATGGTGTCATCAACAAATAGTATTGCAAATCGGATAGTTCTGATTTTTTTTATGGCATAAATTATTTAAAAGGAGTATATGTTGCTTGTTTTCCGTTGCATTGCCTTGTAGCCCTGTATCTATGTATGTGTATATTTTCCTTCTCCCATAGTCGAGAGAACAGTCTGAAGACGAATCGGAGGAGTCCGTAAAATTCAAAAGACTGCACAAGCTTGTAAACTCTACTCGGAGAGTGAGGAAGAAACTTATTAGAGCTGAAGAAATGAAAAAGCCCAATACAGAAGGTGAATATGACACGAGGAGTTTATTATTACATAGGCAATAGCTGGGTAGAGCCAGAACGAACAATGATCGTCTTGATTTTCTACACTACTCACTGCACATCATACCACTTGTTACGTCCCCAGCAATATATTTCTCGTCCACGTCTTTTCCTATTGCTCAAATTCTACTTTTGTTTTGTTTTTTTTACCCATTCATAGCCCTTATGTTGATATGAATGTTTTTCATTATATCCAACATGTCCCAATCTATATAAATTAAATTAAATGATCATGCTACTAGTTATACTTCACGCTATTTATAGCACAGTATTATCCCAGGTTCTTTAAACATTTGGCTATGCTTTACTTATTACTTGTAGTATATACATTTCACCTATGCAAACTTGGTTCTGAAACACAAAAGTGAATTTACCATTGTCTCATTTATAGAAAATGAATATTGCTCGTCTACTAATTTCATTACTTTCACACAGGTCTAGAAGATGCAGTTCACGGCACTCCTGCTGTAGATGATAAATCAGCACTTTACTCTGGAGTCCATAAGAAGCCACAATGTAGAGAGAAATCACTAGACAAAACACATCCAGAAGATTGTCCTCTTTCTGTGTCTCCATCAACTGGAAACTTTGACACAATGAGTGTTAACAGAAAACTTGTAAAGACCATGAGTAAAACAGAAGGTCGGGGTCTTATCAAGCCCCCTAAGAAAATTGGAACTTTTTTTTCGTATCCTGAAGATGAAAAATCCCAAAAGGTTTCCCGTTCCGTGACAGAAAGAGAATTAAGGAAAAGCCTTGGCTCTTTAAGCCATGGGGTAAGTACAGAAAGTGTTTGCTTTTATGATAGAAACAGGCACAAACATCACCTTTTGGTTTCTCTGGAAGAGGTTCAAAATATCAGGAAGCAGATCAGATTGAAGAAACTTGATTCTAATTACTCATGTGCTAGAGCTTTTCTCAGCCAGCGACCAAGTAGAAAAGGAACTTCTTCTCCAGTGTGTGATCAGCAAATATTCCGCCAAAGGACTAAAGGAGGCAGCAGCGTCTTCCCAAACAGAAGGCCGAGGGGCCGCACAGTCAGCGAATTCAACATAACCTATGTGGTCGAGAGGAGTTTATACAGTCATTTGAACTTAACTCATCTTGTACGACCCGTCAGTGACCGAACCCTTAGCAAGGCTGAGAAGCAGTGCTTACTGGAAGAGGAGGAAGAGGCTGAAAGAAAATGGGCAGCAACTGTGGACCGTTGTACTAAACGGGTTCTCTTAAGAATCCATCAAAAGTCTGTGAGTCTAAACGTTGCCTTGGTGTTTACCCCCCATCTCCTACTGAGCTGCAGTCAGTGATGACCTTACAAAATCCTTCCCACGTACGATCCTTAGATGCACACATTGTTCCACATTCGATAGATGCTAATAGAAAGCTAACCCTCTGACATTTATTTCCATATGCTTAAAGAACTGTGGATTTTTGTGAGCATGTATAGTGTCCCCTGCAAGGACACTCGGACAGATTTACTAAGCTGTGTAACTTTTATACAGTGTAAACTTAGGCCAGGCAGTCAGAAGATGCACTAAGTTTATTACAGTGGTATTTGGTGCATCTTGCTAGACACTTTTCTACTCCTTCTACCACGATTTAGTTTATTTTGCTATAGATTTTGGCGAATTTAAGCCACACCCCCTTTTTAGTGTCTAGAGAAGTACAAACATCTGTTCTAAAATGAAATGCACAAAAAGCGTGGCACATTTTTTTGACACATTCTAAACAGACACATTTGTAAATCTGCCTCGCTGTTTTTTTTTTTTTTACATAATGTGCCTCTATAGAAGATGTATACTGCGCACAAACCAATTGAAGTATAATCTAGGTATCAGTATTCAAGAAAAATCTGTCAGGAGTTGTTTGTGTTCTGACATATTGGTTATAGCTATGTATAATTACACAACTTCTCCACTGGTTAAACAATAAACAAGCTTGACAAATCTTATCTAATGGAAAGATGCCTCTGGGCACGCGCGTTTAGTTCTACTGCATGACAGTGACTCTACTATTCGAGAAAGATTTGATTTTACTGCTTGGCTCTGCCATACTCCTACTTGTAATTACTATGCCATTTAGGATCTTACGGCTTTACAAATACCCCATTAGACATCCACTTAACACAAGAAAAGACAATTTTTATATTCTCTCAGAATTGCTAAATTTTTCTTTTATTCCACATTCCACTCCTGCAAAGTAAGCAGGGAACCACACACAATGAAATACATGGCTGACTGCAAACTCTGGGACATGGGGAGGATTCATATCTGTGGAAGTGGTCATCCCGTGTGCCATTTTTTTTCTTTCAGGCATGCAAATGGTTGTGCTCATGCCATAAACTGTACCTATATTCTATATTTTGATTGCATGAGCGTTCCATCGCCACAGATCATTTCATTAACGGTTTCGCATGCAAGAGAAGCTAGCACTGGACCCCATACTTATTGTGTCTGAATTTGCATTTAGGGTGTCAAGTTAGGGACCTATAGGCTATAACATATACTTTTATTCTGCAAATAGGTTTCCTTCTAACCTGAGTAGTTTGATCCTACCTTATTTTTAAGGTTAGCTTTGGTCTATATTCTGTTTAGAATAATAAGTCATTAACAATATAAACAACATTAATGAGTGCTGACGATGAAAACGATGTCGAAAGTTGCTTTATGTAAAGTAACATGTCTTAGAGATATGTTGAATAAGTAGAGCAGTTTTTGCCTTCTTAGGCTTCATTCACACGACTGTAGCTATGTGCACAATCCGTTATTACGGCACTGACGGGCCGCGGAGTGTCATCCGCGGGCCGTCCACAATCACAGAACGTGCACACACAAGATGTGCATTGACTTCAAGGAGACCGGATCGCAATCAGGTCCGTAAAATGACGTCCTATTTTTTATGTGCTCTGGGCAATGCACGGACCGTGGAAACAACGGTTGTGTGCATTGGCCCAAAGAATATAATGTGGTCTATACTATCCACAATTGTGCATAGTATGCTGACGCAAATGCACAGTCTTGTGCATGAGGCCTTACTGTTATCTGTTCATATTTCACAGATACAGCTTTATTAATTAACCGCTAAGTTTTTGTCTTTTTTGTGCTAGGGAATTTCATCAGAAATGTAATCTATGATTGTTTCTCTTTGTTTTGCCTTCGTATTACCCTCGTATTGCATGGGACCTATTCTTTTAGGATGTACGAGCTCAATCGTCCAGCCAAGTCTCTTCTCCCCCTCCCTCCCACTATATAAAGTAGCTACACAAATCTGTTGATCTCCCTAGTGTGGTTACAGTCCTTTGTTTAATAAGACCTGGCTTTTTTCTGCTTCCTCCAGCTGCCTCGTATGTTTTCTTTTCACAGAAATGTCTCTAGTGTTGTAGTGAAGGCTGTAGGGTCATGTTTTTCTGCTCACTTGGACAAAAGGACAGTTAAATTGTCCATTTCCTGTGCAAATAGCTACATTTAACACGGAAGATAAGAAGCGACACATGGTACACAGGAAAAAGAAAGCATTTAAAGGGCATGTGATACAGGATTCTCAGAGCAATGATGCAGTGGACACTATATATGTGTGTGTGTGTGTGTATGTATATATATATATATATATATGTGTGTGTGTATATATATATATATATATATATATATATATATATATATATATATGTGTGTATGTATATATATGATATATATGTGTGTATGTATATATATGATATATATGTGTGTATGTATATGTATACATATGATATATATGTGTGTATGTATATATATATATATATATATGTGTGTGTGTGTGCATATATATATACATATACACACACACACACACACACACACACACACAGTCAGTCTTTTCTATGGCAGCCTGTCTCACATTAATTAAGGAGTAACTGTCGTTTTGGATAACTTTTCAGAATCAGCCGTCATGTGTACATAAGGAATAACACTATTTCTGACCATTACATGCATTTTTCAGCAGTTTTCCCTTTTCAGGTTCAATCTGTCCCTGAACTTAGCAACTAGTCTCTGCCCACTCTGGAGCTATCATCATTTCCATACACAGCATAGAGAGAAGAGGAGATACTTCTGCCCTACCTTACACACACACACACACACACACACACACACACACACACACACACACACTAATGAGCAGTGTTGTTATGACTAACACTGGTGTGAGGTAGGAGACTTACTAGAAACAGCAGCAGAGTCTCTGCGTCTGTGCCTCTCTCTCTTTCTCTCTCTCTCTCTCTCTGCAGCTGCTCCCTTCGTCCCCCCCTCTCTTAATGGACATCTATGGGCAGCAGCTGTAGCCAGATCCCTCAGTGAGGCTGATAATCCGTGTCCTCCCTGCTTTTATTAGTGAACTTAGAGTTGAGTGATCAGCGCAGAAGGCAGGGGTGGAAAAACAATAGTCTGATAAGTGTAGAAAGAGGCTGTAATAAGAAACATTACAATGTTGAATAAGATACAAATACAGCATTTAGCTTGGTGACACACAGGACCAGCCGACACTGATTTAGTGTAAAATGAGAGATACAGCTGTACTATATAGAAAATACAGAACAGCTGTATCTCCAAAAGTAAAAGATTTTTTAAATAAAGACAGATTACAAAGTTACACTAAACACAAGGACTAATCTATTTATTAAAGAAAAAAAAAATTGCCCTCAAAGGTGTCAATAGCTTTTAAAGGGGTTTTCCCATCAGAGACATTTATGACATATCCAGAGGATGTGATGTTGTATACTTGCCTACTTAAACTCACACTGTTCGACACATTGTTAGGCTTGAGAAAGACCCTCCACTTGTCACGGGTCGAAACGTTGCTATTTTTTACTGGATGTTTGACCAATAAAATAATATATTGATTGAAATTTGGGAGACGTGTGCTGCTGTTCACCACGCTTTTTCTGAGGATTACATTACGTCAGACTGGGTTTGTCTGATTTTACAGCATGACACCGCTCCTGATATCGGGATTTGTGCTGCTTCAAATATTTTACTTTTTGGATATCCAGAGGATATGTCATAAATGTCAGATAGATGCGGGTCCCACCTCTGAGACCCACACCTATCTCTAGAAAGGGGCCCACTAAATCCCATTCTGCTGCTCTGTGTTGTGGCTGAATCGTGTAATTTCTCTACTATGGGAGTCATGGAAACGGCGTAGCTCAGTGAGCTATGCTGTTTCCGTAATTCATGGTCGGAAATCACACGCTTCATCCACAACACAGAGCAGTAGAACGGGATTTAGTGGGCCCCTTTCTAGAGATAGGTGTGGGTCTCAGAGGTGGGACCCGCATCTATCTGACTTTTCTGAAAATATCCTGTGAATATGTCATAAATGTCTCTCATGGTAAAACCCCTTTAATGCTCTGGTCACACCACATATATACCAAATATATAGCCCCAACATATGCAACTGTATGCCATACAGTTGCATTCCTCACTTATTTACGCCTATTTCAAAGAAATCTATACTGCGTGGCGTACATGTGTTTTTGTTTTTTTTGTTTGTTTTTTTATTCCCTTGAATTGAAAAGCCTGGTCGACTGCACTTATCAATAGAGCGGAAATAAAGGTATGCGAACATATACCTTACGAACGTGTGCCAAATGCAAACTATTTTAGCATATCGCTATGGACCAGTTCACTGTACACATCAGGAGCATATCCCAGTATATACACCGTGCGTACACGACAAGCTAGGTGTGAACATGGACTTACCATATTTTTGTAAAAATAAATTTATGTGGAAAACTTCTAGAAATTTCCACTATAATGATAGCAGGATTTGAGGTCCATGAAAGGGGTTGTCTCACGTAGAGCAACTTTTTAACATGTAGCCAGTGTGGCGATCAACTTATCGATGCTGGTCTGGCTTCTCTCAGCCCTGGCGATCAGCTGCAGGAGAAAGGAAAGTGAATGCAAGGGGATTCAATGGCCATCCATGTAATGCAAGGACGCTCTGGGCCTGCTAGAGCTGCTCTTTATGCTGGCACGTAGGGGTCCCTGGGTACTGCACTCTAATAAGACATATGGACCTAGATTGTATTTTTGAGACAATCCGAAAGATTGCAATGGGTATAACTACGTCTATATGTAGGAAAAATAGTCTATATACTACAGTATAAATTCTTTATGACCAATGATTTATATGGGAATTCAGTGTAAAGTGAGTCATATACATTTAAATCCATGCGCATATCTCTCATATTACGTCTAGCATTGGAGTTGCCAGATTGTTTAAAAAATAGCATTCTTCACATGATTGTTATTCTGGTAGTATGGGAACAAATATCTACTTGCTGTAGTCACTTATTTCACGAATGTGTTTGTACACACATAGAGAATAAGTTGCGTACTGTGTCCCTAAAAGATCTTAGATTTATAAAAATAAAAGTTGTGGTTATTTCTTAAAAATAATAAGCTTTTATGGTAGGGGTCAGCTATGTGCAATGAATTCAAAAATGATAAAAACTGTTAGAAATGACACGAACACACAAATATCCATGGTGCATGCATGTTTTTGTTTGTTTCAAAGAAGCATATTTTTATTAAATTTTGAAAAAAAATTAAACTTGATTACTTAATTTAATTTAAAACAAGATGAGTGCCAGTTCTCCGCTAGAAGTTATATTTCTAGCGGAGAATACCTTTGCAATGAAGCATGAGATGGAGCATGCCACATATGTAT
Organism: Rhinoderma darwinii; assembly: GCF_050947455.1. Taxonomy (NCBI): domain Eukaryota; kingdom Metazoa; phylum Chordata; class Amphibia; order Anura; family Rhinodermatidae; genus Rhinoderma; species Rhinoderma darwinii. The sequence goes on from NW_027462643.1 coordinate 18,449, forward strand.
AGTGTGGGTACCATATCGCAGATCAGAACAACATGGATCCGTAATATGGCCGTTTGCATGAGGTCTTTCTTGGGTACATTTGGGTGATTATGAGATCTGCTGATCTTTCTTTTCTTATTCTCAGAAATACCTGTATAGTGACCAGCATGTTTTTGTTTTAAATCCTGGAACATTTCTCTTTATATAATACATAATGCATTTGTAAAAGATGAGATATCTGTATAGCACATACTCATGTAGAACATGGGGTTTTATAAATGAGTGCAAAATAAACGGTAGCATTTGCCCATTGCAGTCAATTAGATGAAAGCATAAAAAGTTTCCGATCTGCCTGTAACGGGCCATAGATATTTATTTGCTGTTGGCTAAACGATCATCCGACCCATAGTTTATCACCATAAACTCCCCTATTACCATGCATGAGCCGGTCAAAAATCTAGCGCCCGTGGGCGGCTTTAGAAAGATGGCAAATATAAGCAGATTAATCACTAAGGGCAATGCCTATGTTTGTATTTGCACTAGTATGTGTGTGTGTGTATATATATGTATGTGTGTGTGTATATATATATATATATATATATATATATATATATACATACATACTGTATGTATAGATATATTTCAATCAGTGTATTTTTCTTTCGTGTGCATTGAGGTGTTTTTTTTGTTTTTCAGTATTCATTATTGCCATTGATTATCCTGTATGTAAATAGTGTTTCTTTATGGAGTAGGGATAAGCGGACCTCTATAACTATTGTATTTGACTTTTTAACATGAAGAATGATGTTTTTTTTTTCTTTTTCTTTTGCATAGCATGTAAGAAAAACATATCTATGGATATTTCCCACTATTTATTTTGTTCCATTAAGAAAAGTGTATAACCTGCACTCAGTCAACAATTCAACATACTGTACGCAGATAAAAAAGTGGGGGGAAGAAGCTCGGGCAGGGTTTGTTTAGTGAACAATGAGCCATATGGCGAACATACGTTAGCACATCCTTCAGACAGTCTTAAGGGGGTTTTACACTGTCAGATTATCGTGCAGACGAGCGTTCATATAACGTTAGTTGACGATAATTGCCCTGTGTAAACGGGCCGGCAATAGGCCAGTGCAGCGTGCACCGATCAACTCATCATTGATCGGCTCTCGTTTGCTCCTGTCACACAGAGCTATGGATGGGGACGAGTAGTCATTGCCCTGTTCGCTCGTCCCCATCCATTATTATCATGTCTGCAGCGCGTCTCCCTGCTTACACAGGGAGATGTGCTGCCGACAACGATAATTTTTTAGTTTTTTAAAACTATACAACCAGCAGATGATCGCTTCCTCGTTCATCTGCTGATCGCTGCCCTGTTTACAGGGGGCAATTAACAGCAACGAGCGTTCTATGAACACGTGTCTGCCCAATAATCGCCTAGTGTAAAAAGGACATTTAGTTTGATTGAGAGATGGTTGTGCAGGCTTTGATGAAGTGTAAAAATAGTTCCGTCTCTAACCATCATTGTAGTTTCTTTGGCGTCAACCAAAAGTCCTGGACAAAAACGTATTATGAAGCTTGTGATATACAGAGACCTCATTTTGTGAGCATGAATCACTGTGGTGTAACATCAAATGCTTCAACATTTTATTTTCCTTGTTTCCATCGTATTGCTATGTATCTTTTGCGCTAAATGATGTTATTTCTCTGATTAATTGTATTTGTTTTTATCTCTCTTTTCCCATCTTTGTTTTGCTACCTGCCTCTTTCCCTCTTGTTTCTTAATTCTCAGAGGACTTGCAGCTTTGGTGGATTTGACCTAAACAATCGCTCACTACACGTTGGAAATAATGCAGGCTCTCTGGTGGGTTCATCCTGCTTCACCATATAGATATTTTATTTTATAATCACTAGTGTCCGAGGCGTAGCTAGGGGTTTAGGACAATTGGGACGAAACAGATCTGAGTGGGCCCCCAATGCATGTTTACAACTGCAGAGACGCATCCGGCGGGATCAGGTTTACGTAAGCAGCGTAGTTTACTGTGCTACTCAGTTTCTGTAAGCTTCCATAGAAGTGAATGGGTGTTACAGTAACAGCGTAGCATAACAAGCCACACTATTTCCGTAGCCTCCATACACAGTATAATGCCCCCATAGCTGCCCCTCACACATTATAATGCCCCCATAGCGGCCCCCCACGGTATAATGCCCCAATAGTGCCACCCTTACACACAATATAATGCCCCAATGGTGGCTATCACACCGAATAATGCCCCTATAGTCCCCCCCCCACACAGTAGAATGCCACTATAGTGGCCCCCACACAGGATAATGCCCCCATAGCTGCCCCTATACAGTATAATTCCCCCATAGCTGCCCCCATACATTATAATGCCCCATAGCGGCCCACAAACAGTTTAATGCCTCTATAGCTTCCGCTATACAGTATAATGCCCCATAGCTGCCCCCATACCCACTATAATACCCCCATAGCTGCCCCCATGCAAACTATAATGCCCCCATAGTGCCTAATAAAAAATAAAATAAAATTAATACTCACCTGGTCCCGTTCCCACAATGAATTGAGGAGATCCCTCTGTTCCTCCAGTCTGTGCTCTGTGTGGCTCGGCGCAATGACGTCACATCCTCGCTCCTGTCTGCGCTGAGCCGCTCCCTGCGCTAGCATTGGATTCAACTACCTGCGTCCTTGGGATATGCCACAGCGGCCCTGCCCGCCACCATCTTAGTGGGCCCGGGACCATTGCACCCCCGCTAGCTACGCCTCTGACTAGTTTCATATGATATATAGATTATATAGGACAGTTATTACAAGGGACATACTACTACTAATACTAATAAGGTACATTACTAAACATTTGACTAAAAACCGTGCTCTCAATTGCTCGACCACAGTGGGCCTCATGTATAAACTTGTTCTAAGAAAATGTTTTAATTGTCCACAGCAACTAATAACATCACTGCTTTCATCCTTTAAATAAAAGCTAAAATCTGATTGGTTGTAACACTGACACATTCATGGAACAGTTTTAATGCCTGAGGCCCAATGGGGTGGGTGATTATATCAAAACCTTTATGCCAGTTTTCAGGAGTTTAAAAAGTCATAAATTTTGACTGTCACCATATTTGCACAAAAATGTTCGACTTTTTCCGTCTCGCGACAATTTACGTAAGTGACGAAAAAAGGGGCAGTGCTTAGCAGGAGGGACGGGGCCTCCCATGGACCAACAGATTTACCATAACCTCTGCCAGAAACTGACGTAAGTAATGGCACAAATCTACACCTGTTCATAGCAGGTGTAGATTTTCATTTCTGTTGCACAAACAGCCAAAGATGCGCCAATTTTTTTAAGAGCTGTACACCTCTTAATAAATTTGGCGCATTTTCCGGCAATGTAGATTGAAACTACAGTCTTAATATATTCCCCCACTATCTTTAGTTCTTGAAGGGATTATGTCCCAAGCCTTATATTTCACACTCGCCAGTCATTCCAGAACAGTGACAATGACAGGGGTCCAGCAGCAAAATTTCCATAACTCCCATTTATTTGAAGAGAGGTGACTGCATATGTGAAGTGAAGTTTTATCTTTGATTAATATTGATCAAAAATGTGAAATCCTAGCATCTGTGTGATACATCTTTATAAACGTTTTTGATATTGTCACTTAAAAAAAGTTTTATGCAAAGTGCCAATAAGCAGGCGATCTGCTGTTGATTGATGGATCTAAGTTGGCTTATTTTTTTTTTGCAATGAAAGTTGTAAACAATTTTATTCTGGGGAAAAAGTGGATGTAACTATGAAGTCCTTTATTGTTAGATGGTAGAAGGAGCAGAGTTATCCAAGTCTACATAATAGCAAATCTCAGAGGAACACTGGTTTCAAATATGAGTTTTTATTCAACACATATTCCAGAAACCTGTAGCTCCATGTCGAAGCAACTTCTATTTTGGAGATGTGATATAGGCACTCCTTTCATATTTAGACAATTTAGGTAAAAGTAAGTTCCCTGATGCTGTCCATCCAGTACAATCAGCCACCATCTATGGTATTCTATGAAAATAGAAAGCAGACGGCTGTTGTGTTACCCGTTGGGTAACAATTCACTTTTACCCAAATATCTTCTTTGCAAAATAGATTATTTAGGGAATTGATGATCATGCTAAAAGTTGGCGCCTCACTTAAAAGATCAGTTCCAGTGCAGTGTAGACCTCCCCCAGGAACTGGACCTGAGAACGATGGTTGCCAGTGTGTGATGCCCTTTTTACCTTATAGATGTCTATGAAGAAAGAGAGCGATTACCGGGGCTTAAGTCCCGACCAGCCTACGAGCTGTTTGATATTAGCGCTTTTTGTTTTTAGTCTCCCTAATTCTGTATCTGTTCAATGCATCCTTGTATAAATAACATTACAAGCAAAACTCTTATAACAAAGATTATGTTTATAGCTAACCACTCGCTTGTATATGTGTTTCCACAAATACATTTCTTCCGGCCTTAGGCTCTTACCCTACTCTCTTATACATCAGAAACTGAGTTTGACCTGATTTACTCTTGCAGGACAAAGATGGAGAGTTTATATACAAAGAAGTCATCAAATCCCCCACCACTCCAAGGATCTCACTTGGTAAAAAAGTCAAGTCTGTCAAGGAAACCATGAGGAAAAGGATGTCCAAGAAATACACAAGTTCTGTGTCAGAGCAGGTCAGTAGGAAATTTACATTCCTTTCCTGCAAATTGTTTATTGAAAGTAAGCTGCTTAAAGAAAAGCAGAAACAATGCTGTGAATTCTAGAGCCCAGCTGTGTGTTGAAGAATACAGGCTTCCACATCCATCAGATGTATGTCACAATGCCTGAAACACCACCTCCAGCTTCTCATCCGTCTAAGTGTTAGATTAAAAGGATCCCAGGTTCTATTCCTAGCATCATGCCCCCTTGGGTCTCTGTTCGGAAATCAGAAATAAATCGATTATAGGGGATGGCTAATGAAAGACATGAATGGCATACCGCTGGTACCCCTGACCATACATACATCCCAGCACTAGGTAAGGCACAGCTGCCTATACTCCAAAAGAAGGGACTGTTATACACATGTGCATTACTATTATATAACTCTGAACACAGTTAAAAATACTGAAGAAGAGTAGTCTGTTATTTTCTCTGCAAAGGATATAGAATTCACAAATAGTTCCCAAACTCAATAATCATGAGCAAACACGCTTATTTAAGTAATTGTATGCTTAAGGATAATACTTTCCTTTTAAATGGACATAACTTTTCAAAGAATGTATGTTAATTTAACAGTATAACTGATATAGATCAACTTTGTAGTTTACTTGCTGTTAAAATGTAGTTGTTTTTTCCATGCAAATTCTGCGTGAAGTTACTGCCACTAGGTGTTTCCCTTCCTGTAATTGCAGTCCACTCAAGCAAATCCATCCCTAGTTACAGAGTAGAATTGACCGGCTGCAGAAAGTGGGGGCATGTCTCTTCACTGCCTGCCCATAAAAATCTATGGAGGGGGGAGCAGAAGCAGAGAGACACAGACATGATGCTAATACAAGTCTATGGAGAGGGGAGGTGGGGCAGGAGCAGAGTGAAAAAGACAGACGCTGCAGCTTCCTGGAAAGTGTTAAATCTCATCCCAGTGCTTGATTGCTCATTACTGCCGTATAATCTCCTCCATTCTGCTACTGCTTTTATTTATATATATATATATATATATATATATATATATATATATATATATAATATATATATAGTGTGTGTGTGTGTATGATAGATAGCGATAGGTGAGCAGGATTCTACTCTTCTATGTGTGCAGTGTATAGAAGACATGATTAGCCATTAGGCTACTTCCAGTAGCTCAGAGACAACTGAGAATTAGAGAGACCGAGCCTGCAGAGGGGAAAACTGCAAAATAATGCAGGATACAAATCATATAATGGCCAGAAATAGTGTTATTTCTCATGTACACATACATGACAGTTTATTCTGAAACGTCACCTGATAAGTTAGGTATGCTTTAAATGCAGGGTAATAGATAATTATAAAACACTTTGTAGCACATTTTCTAAAACATATGTAAGAAGCGTACAAGGTTAGAGGGACTTAGCGTAATAGATTCTCTGTACACTGGCAAATGCTGCCCTCTAGCTGTGCATAGCTGTATAACAAAGACGCACACATTTAAGAACACTGCAAAAGCACATGCTACGGTACATCTTATAGACATGTGCCTCATAGATCAATACTGTATCAGAGAAAAAGGAGCCTTGTTGCCTAACCAACGACAGCTCATATTTTATTTACTATACTGTGAAAATGAATCACGGACTAAGGCCATTGTTTATCTAAGGCCCAAATACAAACCTTTTAGGTTATAGTAATCGTTTCGATGTGAAAGTAAGGTAAACAAGAAATATGATATTAGAATGAACTACATGATCTCGGCACATATGAAATTACTAAATCCAGCTACTTTTCATCTGCTATCCTTATTATTATTACTACTACTAACTACTACTACTAACTACTACTACTACTACTAACTACTACTGACTACTACTTACTACTACTAACTACTACTACTACTACTACTAACTACTACTACTGATTACTACTACTTACTACTACTACTACTACTACTACTACTACTTACTACGACTTACTACTACTACTACTGACTACTACTTACTACTACTACTTACTACTACTACTACTTACTACTTACTACTACCTACTTACTACTACTGACTACTACTTACTACTACTTACTACTACTGACTACTACTTACTACTACTTACTACTACTAACTACTACTACTTACTACTTACTAATACCTACTACTACTACTACTTACTACTACTTACTACTACTTACTACTACTAACTACTACTACTTACTACTTACTAATACCTACTACTACTACTACTACTACTTACTACTTACTACTACTTACTACTACTACTACTACTACTACTGACTACTACTTACTACTACTTACTACTACTACTACTACTACTACTGACTACTACTTACTACTACTAACTACTACTACTTACTACTTACTAATACCTACTACTACTACTACTACTACTTACTACTTACTACTACTTACTACTACTGACTACTACTTACTACTACTACTGACTACTACTTACTACTAACTACTACTACTACTACTACTACTACTACTGACTACTACTTACTACTACTTACTACTACTACTAAATTTTAAAAGCACCTTGCTGGTTAGAATCCATTCCAAGATCTCATCTTACTATCGACTCTCATCATGCGCAAAATGAGAGCTAGAATTGCTGGTTAACAACTTTGCATTGCTAAAATGATGGCCCTGAATTATTTGGCCTATACCATATACATAAAACCACATTCTAACCATATCAGTTCTTTTACACCTGAACAAGAAGGAACTTTAAAATGTCATTTGTTCATGATAGGAGACAAGTGAGCCGCATGCTACACCACTGACAATGGTTTACTCTACTAATCCAAAAGATATTCAGATTGAACGCATGGCACTGATGCCAGTTGAAGGCATATTTATGCCAAGTTGTTTCTTCTGCTTTTAAGTGTGTCTTTTGAAGGTAGTATACTCCTTAATAAAGTGTCAGGTTCGGCATATATTAGAACCATATTCTTTGTTTAACGTATGAGAATAAGTCGCTAGAATACAAACTAGGAACACGTGTAAAAATGATTGGGCTACAGGTACATACAGAGCAGCAGCGTGGTTATAGGTGTGCTCATACCTCCGCCCTGGAGCTGTGAAAACCATTGCCCTGGTTGTATATATCATGTGACAGATGTGCGGCCCTGTTTCACATTTTGCATCAGATCCCATGAGCTTCAGGCTATATCGCCTCTTCCTAGAATATCCTCCTGAATGACAGGTGAGAGGAGATTTTATTGCTTTTCTGTCAACAAATAAACCGTTCTAGTTGTATTACTCTAGAATACAAAGAGTGATTCCATTTTTCAGTATGCCCATCAATCCTCAATAAGGATTCACCAATAAATTCTTTGCAGACTATGCGCATCCTGACTCCGTTACATATTGAATAGGTTTTGTGTTATTTATATGAACTGATTACTAATATATATTACCCCCATTATTGGTATGGGCTTTTCGACAATAAATACATTGTACTGAATGATTAGGATCAGGTTTTGGGAAGTGGTTAGTAAAGAATAAACTGCTGAAATCATTGACCGTAAGTGACACGCATTAATTGTTCTGTATTGTTACAATGTAAACCAAAAGACTGCAGCTGAAGAGCAGTAAGTGCTAAAAAGCTTGCCCAGCTCTGGTGCCCCAATATCTTCTGACACACACAGCACACAATGGGGTTATTTTGGTTCAGAGATCGTGTTATCGTGTCTTCTATTCCAACAGATTTGCTACTGTAGACATTAAATACATTTGTTGCTGGTCTTGCAAAATGCAAATTATAGGTTTCATTTGACTACATTTATGACTACAAGTTCCATATACTTGGCCTGTCTAAACTTTTCTTGGCATCATTGGAAAGACAAGTTGCTGCTTCTGCACACAGTAATTTCCATACAATAAAGTTCCATACAGATTAGGCTTCATTGACATCTGTGTCAGGATTCCGTTCATGGGTTCCGTCGCACCTTTCCGTCAGGGGAACCCATGAATGGAATCCAAACTGAAACAAACGGAAACCTTAGGTTTCCGTTTGCATCACCATTGATTTCAATGGTGACGGATCCGGTGCAAATGGTTTCCATTTGACAACGTTGTGCAAGGGTTCCGTCGTTTTGACGGAAGCAATACCGTAGTTGACAGCGCTATTCCGTCAAAACGACGGAACCCTTGCACAACGGGGACAAACTGAAACCATTTGAACCGGATCTGTCACAATTGATATCAATGGTGGTGCAAACGAAAACCTATGTCTCAGTCAGGGTTCCGTTCATGGGTTCCCCTGACTGAAAGCTCCGAAGGAACCCCTGAACCTCCAACGCAGATGTGAACGAAGCCTTACACTGACACTGTACTTTCTATTTGTTTCTATTGCTGTTGGGACAAATAGTCAGATTATAGGACATAAATTCCATCATATAAAGTACATTAAACCCTACAGATAACTACAGTAACGGAAAACACATCCTCCAAGACTGCCATTCTCAAGCTATGCCAAAAATCTATAAATATAGTCTAATTAAATGAACCCAGAAGCGATTACCATCCCTTAAACCTAAAGTTACTAGATCACATGATTCATATGTGATGGATGGGTTTAGAACTTTACATGGGTGAGACGAGGATTTCCATATCTTTATAATCATGTATGTATTCTGTAAAAAACACTTATTTGCGAATCGGAGATCGTGCTGGAAATGGTCATAGCACAGTTTACATTATTGTAGAAACAACCCATCCAGTATTTTTATACCTTCTATAGTCTACAATGTGCTTTCTTTTAAGTGTGTTCTCCCACAAAATATCTTGGACTCCATGTGAAATTAAGTAGATTTGTCATATAAATGCATTAAAAGTATTGTTTACTTGCCTAGGTAGCATCCACTAGATTTTCTAACACGTCCCGAATTCTATGTCCACCTTTAACAGCACACAGAGGAGGTCACGCATGCGCCGTGCATCTTCCTTTCCCGACTCTGCATCGGTTACTATGGGCAGCTGTGGTTCACGTGATACACAGCTCAATTTTTTACACTTTACCAATGATTTATACTCAGCTTTTCTCTGTATATACAAACATTGTAAAATATTCACAAATGACCATTAGGTGGTCACCCATTTCATATGGTGTACAAAAGTATATGCTTGTGTTTTTATTAGATCTATAATTTTTTAGACATAATATCCATATTATAATATGTTTTTCAGGACTCGAGCATAGACGGGATACCTGGATCTCCTGAATTTCCTCTGCCCCCAACCAGCACACTTGAAAAGCCAAAACTAAAAGCAGGAGGTTCGGTAGAAAGTCTTCGTAGCTCCCTGAGTGGTCAGAGTTCAATGAGTAAGCACAACACATTGTAGTTTACCTTTGGACTCACAAAATTTCTTCATCTAATCATCTCCATAAGCTATCTATTGTATAGCAAAAAATACACTTAAGGCTTCTTCACATCTGCGCTAGGGCCCCGTTCCATCGGAGCTTTCCGTCGGAATGGAGCCCTGACAGACACGAACGAAAACCATAGGTTTCCATTTCCATTTGTCCCCGTTGTGCAAGGGTTCCATCGTTTTGACGGAATCAATACCGTAGTCTACTACAATATTGCTTCTGTCAAAACCACGGAAATCTTTCACAACGGAGACAAACGGAAACCATTGGTACCGGATCCATCACCATTGAAATCAATGGTGGTAGAAACGGAAACCTATGGTTTCTGTTTGTGTCTGTCAGGGCTCCGTTCTGACGAAAAGCTCAGACAGAACGTCAGAACAGAGCCCTAGCGCAGATGTGAATGATGCCTTACTGAACAGACTGTAGCAGGCTACAGTACAGACATTAAGACAGATGTGACTACCCAGGATTGTGATTGTGATTGATCTGCTTTGTCAGGTGGTCAAACTGTAAGCACAACGGACTCCTCAGCCAGCAACAGGGAGAGCGTCAAGTCTGAAGACGGTGATGATGAGGAGCTACCATATAGGGGTCCATTCTGCGGCAGAGCTAGAGTGCACACTGACTTCACCCCCAGCCCATACGATTCAGATTCACTGAAACTTAAGGTTTGTAAACAACTTCACACTTTATCGCCACAAAATCTACCATCTACCACTATATTGAAAAAGTTCAACATTGACTTAGATGACTGCGATGTCCCGACACACTTGCAGTATATAAAGCATTTTTGTGGAAATAGACATCGCAGTGAAGGACTGTCAATCAGAGTAAACGTTGTTGAACATTTATTAACCTAAAAAGAGGAAATGTTACGCAGTATTGCCTTAAATTCCTTACAGGAGGTATCATTACTTTTTCTCTACAGAATGGAGACATCATCGAAATTATAAGCAAGCCTCCAATGGGCACCTGGATGGGCCTTTTAAACAATAAGGTTGGCACTTTCAAGTTCATATATGTGGATGTAATCAATGAAGTTGAAGAAAAGCCTAAGCGCCCAACAAGAAGGCGTCGCAAGGGAAGACCACCTAAGCCCAAGTCTGTAGAAGAGCTCCTAGACCGCATCAATCTCAAGGTAAACTCTTACGTCCGTTTAATATTCCTGCGCTATGAGGAAGCTACTTCCCCCAACACCCACTACCTAAAAACCCACACAAAACTGGACACTGATTATACCTTGTACAAACCCAAGACATTTCCATGTCATCAATATATATATATATATATATACACACTTCTAGCTATGGCAGTGTAAAGGGAGTATTTTACATTTATTTACTTACCCAGCAAAGAAGCAATGAGAAAATAAATGTGATTATTTTTTTTACTACACATAAACTGAGAGACCATCTTAATAGAGGTTATAGGTATAAAATAAGATTTATACAATAACGGTTTCACCTCCGTAATAAAACCACGAAGCATGAAATCAATTGCTTATATTACAAAGTGTATTTAATGGAATAGCTGAGCAGCCTGTATTACAATATGATTATTTATTAGGATTCCTTGCATATGGGCTGTACAGAATTTTGTGAGCACATGGGTTTGTTGTAGAGCACTGCAGACAATTACTCACATCACCGACAAATAAGATGTGCTAAAAGACGCACAAAGAAAGAAAAGACCACATTAATAGAAGTCCAGCTACACTGTTATCACTTGACTGCTGTTAGGCCGTCTACCTATCTCCGCATTATAGGTGTTCTTTGTGATATTACATTAGTCTTTAAACAAACTTCAATTTGTGAAACATATTCTAGAAGATGGCTTTCCTGGACTGATCCATTTTGATAATGAGCCAATAAATCACATTTATATTCCAAATGAACCGCAGTGCCCAGCAAGCTGTTCCTTACTTACTAGGCATGTTTATGAAAGCATACAGCTTACACTCTACCAGTTTTTTTTCTGTATTCACACATTACTGCAATGGGCAACTCAAACCAGTTGAAGATTGCATTGTTTCTGGGGAAGTAATCCACGCTGTCATGGCGCCTGTTGTGGTTTGTCCAGGGATGGCTATATGTGGCTATATATAACAATGTATGGTCTTAAATGTGTTTATATACAACCTACATAAAATAAAATGTTCTCCTACTTACTTGATAATATCCAATCATATAAGATGGTAAAGAAATTAAAGGTAATCTGAAAAATACTAAACTAATGAACTATCTAATTTACTAGTAACGTGTATATATGTGACTGTCAAATGCTATAATAAATATGATATACTTTCTATTTACTAACAGAGGTAATGGATCAGACAGTTTAGAGTTTTAGGTAAATAAATAAATAGCAATAATAAATAGAAAAAAAAATACATATTGTGTACCTGATCTGCACTGTTTCTTTATTTTTGGGCTGCTTTACTATATGTAAACAGAGTTATCTTGTATCCAAGTGAGATTTCTATGCCTGTCTATATATATATATATATATATATATATAGAGAGAGAGAGAGAGAGAGAGAGAGAGAGAGAGAGAGAGAAAGAACGAACACACACGAACGAACTACATGGTACATATTTATTGTGGTGCTGAGCTGGGAGATAAGAGAGAGAGAGAGAGAGAGTGTGTGCGTGTGTGCGCAATGTTTTATAATGCTGATGGTTGAATATGATGTGTCACAATGTTGACCGATACTAGAACCATTGCATATTTAGACCTGTATTTTCAGAGTAAGCAGTCAATCACACTGATCTCACGCTGAGCTGCCAAACCTTCCAAGCAATGCAGCCAGTATATAAACATGTTCACAAAAGTCCTACCTTTATACCATAACACATGTTGTGTACAAGATAACATGTCTCATCAATGATGGAATATTGCTATACAATCTTTCGTAGTATATTTATCATCTAGAACTCAACTGTAAATTTGCATTTCTTTTGTAGGAACACATGCCAACCTTTCTTTTCAATGGTTACGAAGATTTAGACACTTTCAAACTTCTAGAAGAGGATGATTTGGATGAACTGAATATACACAATCCAGAACACAAAGCAGTCCTACTGACAGCTATTGAACTCTTACAGGAATATGACAGTAAGATTTTTTTTTATATATTTGATAACCGCTTTTTTCCACGATTATAACAAATGTGAATGTGACACCTGATTGCTGACCTGAATATCAATAATAAGAATGCTATAGTATAGAAAAAAATGAAATTACAAAAAAATTAAAACCGTTTAGGAAGACCTGTGGTGGTTGTTCAGTCAGTCATACCCAACACTGCTGAAGGTGTCCAAACCAGTCAAAATCTGTATGCCAGAAAGATTCAAGACATCATCTGACACTCCACCTCAAATCGAAACTCTGCCATACACAAGATTAATGTCAACCGAACCTGCCGATTTTAGCAGGATTGGCCGATCATCTAGTGCATATGGAGGCCTCCCGACGTCAGATGTCAGGGGAGAGAAGGATCGGGTAGTTGGATTTCAACATGCCCAATTCTCTTGTTCTCAGGGGAGATAGGCTGCTGCCAGAAGCTTACTCCCCTTTCATCATTCAGAATACATGCACACTCGGGAGAGGAGGAATAGCTGAACCTCTCCATTACTAGCATTATTGTCTATCTAATGTCTATGGTCAGCCTAAGACCACCCATGTGGGATCTGTGACTGTAAAATTGTGTAAAGGATACAAAAGAGGAGGTTTCTGGTCATCCCCAAAGTGGGTGTATACATTCCTGTTTTGACTTCCATTGCAGCGCCTACATACCTCATCTTTTATATCCTCTGCATGTTGTTCAATTCTGTTTTAGGCTCTGTTAACACTGGTGTCATGGCTTCCATTTTTCAAGTTATGTATATCTGTTATAATCTGCTTTGTTACTGATTCTGATCTTACTGGCTGAACTTTTGAGCAAGTCTACTATGACCACAGATGCACAAGTAATAGTTCTCACTTTTTTGATAATATGTACATTGTGGGATTTTATTGTATCTCTTGGTTTTTACATTACAGTTTCCCACATGCCACTGTAGTATAAATGTTAACGTTTTTCATTCAATGTTATATACACAGGTAACAGTGATCACTCCGGGTCTCAGGAAAGACTTCTCACAGAGGGAGAAAGTAGAAGTGGATGTTCCCCCCGGGACTCTGGCTGCTATGAGAGCAGTGAAAACATAGAGCATGGTAATGGCATGAAGTAGACATTGGCCAACAACATGCTGACTCAAATTGCACACCATTTAGTACTGGCCAGCATGCTTAGGTTTCCGTAGTCAATGTGCGGAGATAATGTCTGTTCTAGTAAAAACAGGAAACAAACTAATGTTAATTTAAATTGTATAGTTTTCTCGTTCATAACTCGGTACGGGCAGCTGGCCAGTTTGCATATAACTAAATCCTGTGGACCTTTCAACTTGGAAGGTGCTCATACTTCTCTTAACATGGATCACCACGCTTGCCTTTTCATTTCCTTTGTAGCCTGTGTATGTATTACTGACATTCTCTGTCTACTTCATTTTCATTTGCATTACCATCCTTCATGTCTGCCTAATAAGGAGGAAAGACTCCATTAACGCTTGCAAATCTATCCTGAGGTTCTTGGCCATAGGATGACCTAAAATTGTTTTTTAACATATCTAAATGGTTATTTTCATTAATGAAACTTTTTTTTGCTTTCAATATTTCAATCGAAACACATTTTTGGACCAAATTTTATCAAGATAAACTATTTGGCAAAAATTACTAGAAAATCTGATTTATTAAATGTAAAAGTGACACATCTGTAAAGCAGATAAAACTGTACAGCCCTCTATTACTAGCAGTATTGTCTTTACGTCACATTACTATTTATGGTTTTGAATATTTTCTGTTATAACCATTTCATCCAAAGAGGTTATAGAGTCTTTAAAAATTATGTGTAAATGGTTTACATGCAGTAACATTAGTCACTTACTAATGTACTGTCTGTAGCTGAGATGTCACTGTAAGCCAGTCTCACAAGCAGTCACATGACCATGTTTGTGTGATGTTCCGTATTCAGGCATCTCAGCTACAGACATTACATTAGTAAGTAACTAATCTTACTGCATGTAAACCATCTGCATGTGGTAATTTCCCTTCTCCACCTCCCTGTAGTACAGGACTTCACACATAACATGCCTCTTATCACCACTGCTCCTTGCTCTTGCCGCTCCCTGTCTCTGGGGGATCCTATTTCACAGCAAACAGCACTACCTTACACCTTGTAACAGAGGGGCATGCAAACAACTGCAAATATAGGCAATGTCTGTGAGAGGAGAAATAAATCATGGGAACTGTAGTTCTTTACATGATGATCCCACCCATGGAATGCCCCGTCAACATCACAAAAGCAGCACTGCAGGGAGGTAGTCAACCTAATGAAAATAAAGAACAATTACTTCTGAGTTATGGTGGCATCACCTAATGAACAATTCAGACATATACAGGTACTTTTCCGTCTTTTTTGTAGTCTAAGATAGCCCGTTTAGGGTATAGATTCACCTTTTAAGATCCACACTTTTCACTAAATTTTAGGAAATTACTTAGTGTTGCTTAATGTATTTGTACTAGCAGATAGCTCTGCTTCAGTTACTGAGCTATTGGACACTGCAAATAGCTTTAGGAGTTCTAAATTCCTATGTCTACCCAACTTCTCAGACTACAGACTGCCGTTTTATTGTAGTCCGTGGTGTGTGGACAGGCCTAACTTCAGTAACCAGTAAAATTCACCATTATTGAAACCGAGCATACCTGCCAATATAAGCATATAAAACATTTTCCTAATAGTGAAAAGGACTACTCCTGGACAAAGTTACACTTTAAACAAACCCAATTGTATGCTTATGAGGGTTTGCCCTGCTATAAAAACGCCCATGCTGCTACAGAGGAGTCCTAGCTTTTTAGATAATGCCTGGAATCCCATTAATTTCCGTAAATCTTGGTTACTCAAACAAGATATAAACAAATTGCTACTTCAGCACTGTAAACCTGTAAATAATAGGCAAAATAGCCTAGAGACTGCAAAAAACAAGAAAGTTTACATGAAGCATACCAGAGAGGTCATTTTCTGTGACTTTTATAGGACGTGTGTAAAAGATTAAGATTTTGTGTTATGATGTGGCATGTGTGCTATAAAAACACATAATAACAATACAGATGGCTGTAATCCTAATACAGGCAGAAATAAGGATTTAGCATTTCTAATACTTCCTACATAATTAAAGGCCAAGAAGCAAATAATACCATCTGCATCCTGCAGCTTGTGAGCCACGTCTACTGTAAATAAAGATGGCCCGGTATGCATGGGGAAATACATATATTATATGGTTTATAGATCTTATTTTACTGTCAAAGGGGGCTAAGGCTCTGTTCACATCTGCGTTGGAGGCTTTGTCAGGAGCCTCCGTCGCAAATCCGGTCAAATCCGGCAGAAAAAAATAGCGCAACATGCTGCACTATTTTTTTCCGGTAAAGCAATGGAACACCATGACAGTACCCATTCAATTCAATTTGGCGTTGGTGTCTGTTATGCAATGGATCAGGCACTTCCTTTTTTTCCATTCTGCTCTTATAACCGAGCAGAACAACGGGAGGGAAAGAGAGAGTGTGTATGAGTGTGTTTAGTGCAACTTAAAAAATATATATATTTTTACTTTTTCAGATACATCTGCTTTGTATCCTGGATACACAGCTTCTGTATCTAGCGCTGAGACCTGAATCCATCAGGTCAGCAGGGATGGGTTCAGTGATAGCGGATACTGCGTCTTTCGGACACGCAGGATCGAGCTGTTATCGATCACATCTAAGTTCATAACTTAGATGTGATCGATAACAAGTGACACGCAGGACCCGCTCTCACTGAACCCGTCAGTGCAGCCGATCAGACAGTTTCAGGTCTCAGTGCAAGATACACCTGCTGTGTATGCAGTATACAAAGCAGCTGTATCTCAAAAAGTACAAATATTTTTTAATTAATTACAAAGTTGCACCAAACACACTCATACACTGTTTTTTGTTTTGTTTTTTAAATTGTTTTCAAAGGTGTACATATCATTTAAATGTTTACACATTTAAAGATTGGAGTATTGGAGGATCCCAGCAGAGGATAGGAGGGAAACCTTTCCATCTTTCTGTGCTGGGATCATTAAAAATATGGCCATGTGAATGCTACAAAATAACAGCACTAAATGACGTCAGTGTTGATCATTATGCTCATCTATAAGCTTTATACATGAAATACTCATGTTGTAATAAGTTCCATTTTAACACAACAGAACTATTTTATATCCAGCGTTACAAAAGAGAAATTATTTTTAAAGGCAGTTATGTGGACAGTATTGTACATTGTAGATTTTAAAGCTGTAATTACAACCCATGATGTGTAAATAGAGACATATATTAGACTTGTTTTTATTATAAATGACAATGGGATGTTCACATACATTCTTTAAAATGTAATAAAAAAAATTCTGTTTGTATAACACCTCTCTGCTTGCTTCTTTGACTTTATCATGCCTGTGCATTGTTTTAACCCATTGCATTTCTAGCTGCTTATTCCATTATTCACATCACAGTGCATTGTGATTATTATATGGTGTACTGTTGCATAACATACTACCATTAATACTGTAACATATTGTATGAAATTAGAAATGATCTTTTGCATGTAATCATTTGGCATCATCTAACTTTATAACATTGATTGTAAAGATGGTGGTTAGATATTACATTTATACCTATCAGAATCACTAACTAAGAGCAAGAAAGTCAAACTCTGCTGTTACCCTGCAAAACATCAGCAGAATATAGGCAGCTGTTTACATAGTCATAAAACATGCATAAAAACATTATTGTAAGTGTTGCCCATAGCATCCAATTAGATTTTTCTTTTTTTCAAGGCCGGATATGAAATATAAGAAGTGATCTAATTGCTTGCTATTTGCCACGCTGGTACAACAGCTCTTATGCATGAGGGTACTCGTGTCTGCTGATTGGTGGACACAGGAGCTGCAGGGAAATTGATTTCTATATAGTCTTATATTTGGGGTTTCTTACCTTATTGTCCAGGAATCTCCTGAAATATGGGAGATCTCCTGGCATAACAGGCGTGTCTGTTGTAAATGCTTCTGGCAGCTGCCACCAGGGGAATCTTACTGCATGTGTATTTTTATTGCTGCAATTGACTTCAATGAAAGCAGTAAGATCCCCCTAGTGGTGACTGCAGGCACGCACAATTTTATCTTTTATTTCTAAAGCTGTGTGAAGGGAAACCTCAGTTTGCAGGAATCTATGAAACAGTATTTGTTCTAGGGATAAGAACAGCCACCAAGCAACAGCTAATGGGTGTAGGCGACGGTCAGGAAGAGTGAAACGCAGAAGCGTCGCAAGGCGCCTGCAGTAATGTGTTTCCCTTTCGAGGCATCTCTCGCATTACGGTGGGAGCTGCTTCAGAATATTTCACGGAAGGCATGGTGGCTAAACTAATCCAATAAGGTAGTAATATTGACGAGGACGACGGCTAAAGAAAACTGAACACAGAGATCAGATTTTCTCAATTGATTAATTGGGACAAGGGGACGTCCCCCACCCGACAACCCAAATCTGTATACAAGCATGTATAACTGTAGACATATTGTCAACCGTCTCCTTTTTTTTTTTTTTTTTTTTAAATTAATTTCTTATAATGTTAAGGTGCAGACTTCCATTAGGCCTAACTAGACAAACTTTGTAATGCTCCTCACCTTCGCCTATTTTTTGGGTTCAGCTATTGGCTGTGTCACTTGTCTCTGATTCTTTGGTAGCCCTATGAGACAAATAAAACAATATCCGTTCATGTTTCTACCAACAGGAATGACAAAGTAGGGTTGCTGTTGCAAGGTGGTTTCCCTTACCCATAGAACAAAGGAGGTAGGAAGTCTTGATGTAATGAAAAGATTAGAAAACCCTTCTCTGTGTGGTGCTAACAAATCCAAGTAATACCCTAAGGTTTGTACAAAACACAGTGATGGATTTTCCACATCCCTTAGTACCCAAGCTCAATAGGGGATCAATCAAAATAGGCTGTCTTGGTTCTACCCTTCAAGACCAAATGAACCCTGCCTGGGCTTTGCTGGCAATGGTTCCTGAATGTGAATTAGGGAAAGTTCTAGCAGCCATGGCAAGAGATAGGCATTCCAATTTACTACCTAGCATTCTTACCGGATAATTTGCATCCACTTCTGTGCTTAGACATAGCAGTAGTTGCTCCACATCCCATGTCGTGGAGAACTTCTGTGTGAAAGGATGTGCAGCTGCCGCTCCTTTCAGTAACCTTAGATAAATATTGTTTTTTTTGTAAAATTTTGGTATAAAGAGGTTTAAAGCTGAACTTACTGTAGAGACTTAATTGTGGCAGAAGCCATACCGGCTTGGAATTTTTGGCTTAAAAACTCTGCATTCAGCTCTGAGAGGTGCCTCAAAATGTGACAGTTCTTGAATTCAAAATGAAAACTTCATATGTATTACTGTACGTTTCTAGGTGTCAGAATAGTTTGTTAAGTCATTTGTGTGTTCAAATCGGCATGGGAGTGAGAACAGCTGACTACAGTGGCGATCCACATTAATTGTGGAAGCTAAAGGAAAAGATCCTAAGAGCCCTGAAAACAGTCGTCTGTGAAGCCCAGGGGAAGCTTCTGTCCCTTGATCATGGTATGTGACAATAGGCACCATCGTTTCAAGGGCCAGACTGGATAAAAAAATGACCAGTGGGTCCATCTGTTCCTCCAAGATTTTCCACAGGACCTGTGACATCACAACTGGTGGAGATAATGCATATAGGTTCTTCAGCTGGTTCCACAGAAAGGATCGAGAGTCTATGTACCCTGCAACCTTGTTCTGGCCACAAACATGGATGTTTGGGCTGTTGTTGAGGAAAACCGATCTATCTCCCTTCTCCCGCAGACTTGATCTATATTTGCAAAGAGACAGCGCTTGAGAGCCACCATAGAAATATACATCATGGATGCATGTAGCAGCCAACAATGTTTGAGAGTGATAGAGATTGCGTGAAACACATATTTTAGGTCTACCTTTATTAGAAACATGTCCCTTCCTATTAGAAACCGTAAGTCTGCAATGCTCTACATTCAGAATCATTATGTTTTAGAAGGGCATTCAAGAATTTTACGTTCAGAACTGTTCTTACTGACCCATCTGACTTTAGAACAGGAAAGATGTGGCTTATTCAGCTCTTTTCTCCCTCTATTGCCGGAGCATCGCCTTTGTATGAAAGCAAGGTGGTGTCTTGTTGTAAACTGAACTTTTTTTTTAAGAAAGAGACAAAATGTTACTTATAATGTTTAGGACCCAACAGTCTATGTTTTAAGTGTTGGGAAGGAATTGGTAACTGGAATGTCACCTAAACATGGCCTTTTGGAGGGACCATGCCTGAATGACGACCCTCGGTCCAGGTTGGAGATTTTTTTGATGGTTTGGTCAACTAGATCGTTTGGGGAAACCAACCCTGTAATAGATATGAAAATGATAGAAACTTTTGCTAAATACTCTGGATTAATTATAAGTTGGCAAAAATCTGTTCTCTTTCTGGTCGACTCTGGCGGACACACTAGTGATGTTCCTCTTAGAGTTATTGATTCTGATTCCTCTTTTAGGTATCTGGGAGTGATGGTGTCCAGAAATGTACAGGAATATTTATCTTTAAATGTTACTCCTATGATTAAAATATGGAAAAAGCTGCCAATTTCAATGTCTTCCGGATTGGCATTGGTAAAAATGGGAATACTCCCACAGTTTAATTGTATTTTTATCAAATAACCCTGCCTGGATAACGTTAAAAGTATTTAAGATTGTAGATAAATTAATCATAGATCTTATTCGGCAGGGTAAAAAGTCTAGAATAGCTCTTATTCACTTATAACAACCAAGAGAGAGAGGGGGTTTTTCTATTTTTTGGCTTCACAATTGAAATATTAGCTTGATTCGGAATTAAATCCTGTCAATAGTTTTTTAGTTGACCAGGTCCATTGCTCTATAGATATGAATATAATTATTATTATTCAAATATGAATATAATTGAATTATTGGAAGCGGGTCTCTTAACGTTTGGTACCTTTAATCACTTGCCCACGTATTACATGCAACAAAAAGTATGGAAAACTGTGAAACTTATATGTAGAATTGAGGGATATACAAGATTTACACCTTCATGGCATAACATACAATTTTAAACATTTGTTCTCTGAAGATGGGATGAAATTCGGGTGTAAGAAGGTTATATATAGAGTTGTCCAGGTCATGGAGTCAGAAGGTATAAAATCCTTTCAGAATTTACAATTAGAATATAATCTTTCTAGTAGTTCTATGTTCATATATTTCCAATTAAGACTCGCTATAAATGCTCAATCAAAAGAAAATATTTTCACACTGCAAAAATTTGATATTTTGGAGTGCCTCATGGACATGGTGGAAAAAGTAAAAAGGAGAAGGTCCCATCTAAAATATATAAGATGCAAGTAGATCATCACTCTATAGATCACTGCTTTGTTTCCCGTGAAAACTGGCAAAAAGATATTGGATCTATCTCACAAACTGAATGGCATAGAGTATTGGCTAATTGTTTAAACATCACTTTTAATGCGTCTTGGAATCTTTCACACAGGTTCACAATACACAGATTACACCCAACACCATCTTTTGATTTAATATTAAAAGAAGACGTACAGATAAATGTCCAAAATGATTTGACAACAATGCCATATGCTTTGGAAATGTCCAAAAATTTATATGTACTGGAAGGAAGTGGTCGATAAGTTACAAGGTGTATATAAGTTGGACATCTGGATATCTCCAGTCTTGTGTTTACTTGGTGATAGCTATGAATTGAGGACCTTTGTTCATAAAAATAAATCTATCACTAAGGCCCTCCTTGTGGCAAAAACTTTTATTTTACGACTTTGGTTGTCAAGTAATATTCCATCATATGTAATATGGAAAAATGTTCTTAATCTTATGATATTTAGAGAGAGGTGGATATATTATAAGACAAATCAGCAGGCTAATTTTTTTGCTGGATGGAATCCCTGGTTACAATCTCTAACTAAGAACGAATACAGGACAATAATGGTTTAATGTGTACATTTTGATACTGGTTTTGACCTGGAAGGTCCAAGGTCTTATTGATATACTGAAAATATTAGCAGTTTTTAACCTAATTTCTTTCCACCTTTCTGCAATAATTCGCCTGCAAGAAATACATCTGGCATCATGATACATCGGGTTGTGAAATAATGGGTTGGCTAGAGTTTTGGATTCTAATTTTTCTAGAGATGTATGTATCCTAATTAATAAAAACGTATCATTTGAATTATATTCATAGTCAATGGATAAGGTGGGCCGCTACGTATTTCTACGTGGGAGAGTGTGTGGAACGGTTATGATAATAGCTAATATATACATCCCTCCCCCATACAACCCGGAAGCTTTATATAAGCTATATCAGGGGTCTCAAACTCGGCCGGGTAAGTGGGCCACATATAGAAAAATTAGAAGTTGACGGGCCGCATTTCAACAATCCAGTTTTCCCAGTTTGTGTCGCTAAATGCAGTCCGGCGGCTCAGTTGGCAGCGTTCGGCAGACCCACAAATGTCAAGCTTGGGCAGCCCCTTTTAAGATAGTGCCACAGAGCCCTCTGTAGATCCTGCCACAGTGCCCTCTGTAGATCCTGCCACAGTGCCTTCTGTAGATACTGCCACAGTTCCCTCTGTAGATACTGCCACAGTGCCCTTGGTAGATAATGCCACAATACCCTCTGTAGATAATGCCACACACCCCTAGATAATACCGGTGTCCTCTGTAGATACTGCCACACACCCACCCATAGATAATGCCACAGTGCCCTCCGTAGATAATGCCACAGTGCCCTCTGTAGATAATGCCACAGTGCCCTCTGTAGATAATGCCACTCTGCCCTCTATAGATGCTGCCACAGTGCCCTCTGTAGATGCTGCCACAGTGCCCTCTGTAGATGCTGCCACTGTGCCCTCTGTAGATGCTACCACAGTGCCATATATGGACAGTGATGTCCGGGGCTTGCCCAGAGCTGGAGTCCCAGAGCAGAGCCGATACTAGCGCTCTGCCTGGGAATCCGCTTTGGGGAAGCCCCTGACAACACTGTCCATATGTGGACAGCGATGTTAGGGAATACCACAGAGTCCCGGAGCAGAGCCCATACTAGCGCTCTGTCCGGGACTCCGCTCTGGGGAAAATCCTGACAGCATTGTCCATATGTGGACAGCAATGTCAGGGAATTCCCCAGAGTTCCGGAGCAGAGCCGATACTAGTGGCTCTGTGTCCCGCGGGCCGCAGATGACAGCCTCCAGAGCCGCATGCGGCCTTCGGACTGCGTGCTTGAGACCCCTGAGCTATATGAATATTGGTGTGCGAAAAACTTCTGTATTATTGGCAGTAGTAGATTAAAATACTGTCATTGACCCTTAATTGGTTAGATGGTATTCTATAGACTTATACATGTATTTTGGTGGGATGACGTATGGAGAGTATATAATCGTCCAATTAAACAATATCTTTGCTATTTAAAATCTTATAACACATTTTCCCGTTTAGATATGGCTCTAGTCAATAACACCCATATGCGAATGATTCAAAAAGTAGAATATGCAACTAGGGGGATCTTAGATCATTCACCTTTTAGTTGTTAAATTTTGTCATATTTAACGGGAATTTTCTAGAAGCTTTAGGATACATTGGAGCTCAAGGAACTCTCTTTTATAAATATCAATGCTGCAAGCATAGTTCCTCTTTGAAGCATCTTAGAGTGATGGTTTCAGAAATGTGTAGGATTATTTTTTTTTTCTAAAATGTATCCTTCTGATATATAAGCTAAGGTTTTGATAATAGGTTCAAAAATATGTTTGTATTGGAACAAAGTGATTGAAAAGTTAAAAGTTATACACAAGTTGGATATCCTGATGTCTCCGGTCCTACTATTTAGATTCGGTGATAGTTATGTATTGAGGACCTTTGTGTATAAAAAGAAATCTACTTCTAATGCCTTGTTAGTGGCAAAAATTTTGACTATGACTTTGGTTGTCAAATAATATTCTGTCGGATGTAACCTGGAAATAACTGCTTAAACTAGCAGTTTTTTTGAGTTTTTTCTGTCCATGGTTCAATGGTTATAACCTCTGAGGACGAAGACAGGACTATAATGAGTTTTTTTGTATTTCTGTTATTTTTCTCTCCTCTTCAGTACTCCTCTACTTCTGGGGTGGGTGGGTAATATAAATATGTAATGTTATTTTTATTTTTGTAATCATATATAAATTGAGAATAAAATGAAAAAAACAAACCCTGTAATAGATAGGAGTTCCTTATTAATCTCTGAAGATATTAGAGCCTAGATATCTGGGATAGCTAGATATCTATAGAGCCTGGATATCTGAGAACTGGGATAAAGTTCCAAAGCACTAAGTCATCTTCATTAACAATGGAGGATCAAAATGCAGGTTATGCAAATTCTCTAACCTTGGATGACTCCGAGATAGCCCGTCTCTAACATAAAAGTTTTGAAGAGGGAGCTCTGCTAACTAAACCCACTCTGAGCATCTGGAGCTCACTCTAGCAGCCTCTCTCAGAGGACGCAGAGTCCCAGTCCACCTCAGAGAGGGACTCTAAAAAAGACTAAGCCAAAAGAACATGAGGCAAGCGCCTCTTGCTTTCGTCTGGAGGCAAACGCCTCTTCATATAATACCACTTTAAATATGCTTTAAAACAGATAAATAATACAGGAAAGTCAAAATAGTTACCTACCAAGCCGGGATTATAAGAATTTTTTGTTTCGAAAAATAAGTTTTCACCTTGGCAGACAAAAAAATATATCTACACATTTCTTTCTTTACCAAAGAATAAAATCTACAACAATTTATTATAGTATCTGCTAATTAGCCACAATATATATAGTGTAACAACAACCTACTGCAAGTAAGAATAGCAAAAACATATGCAAAATGCAGATTTCTCTAGCAGTAGTATTTGCATAATTCCTTCTTTGGTCTCCAGATTTATTAGCGCTTTGTACATTAAAATAATTTAGCATTTTGAAATAGGTTTTACAGTTTAATAAACTGAATACGAATATCAAAGAAGACAAAACCCCTCTGTCCTTACAAGGTACTTCCAGCCAGAAGCAGAGTTATTTCATCGTCTTTACTTGTTTTGAAGATGAAAGAAGCAGAATGGTTTTCACTTAAAAGAAAGTTTTCTAAAAAGCGATAGTATCTATTACAAAAAAATTCCTAGAAAAGAAGTATTACAGTTTGATCTAATTTCTCATGAGTGTTCCTATACATATAAAAAAAACAACACGTGAGCCTATGAAAGAAAGGGAAGGCATTTGTGTACACAACTGCAATCTTCTCTTATGATCTTATTGATCTTATTAGTCTAAATTACATTTAGGCTCAGTATTAAACATGTGACATGTAATAACCAAAGTAAAGCATGTACTTTCTTTGAAAGCAAAGCCCTATACTACAAAAGCCATGATTCCATGTATTGGACTGATAATAGTAACAAGCCTGAACCAGCTATATGCAGGGCTGGATACCTGAAAATGGAGTTGCTTATAAAGGTGGTGAGCAACACAGGACTATGGAGGATGCAGAAACTACATTGGCACTATTTAAGGGGCCACTGTTATTTTGGCACATAGGCTCATATTATGGTCGCACGTTGTGCACTGGCATTATTTTATGGTATGGCACTATGATGTAGTTAATGTATAGGACTTTTATTTATGTAATACATGGCAATAAGTAGATATTGTTCGGGAATTGTACTAACATTTGCCTTCCCTTACATAACGGGACGTTGATGTGATACTTCAGCTCCTGCACAGACGCATAGGTGAGGCCAGGAATAGTTTGGGCAGGATTCTATTACATGACTGAAATCAATTACCTATCCAATAATGCGATCGTGACCGTCTCTTCTTCCTGTACACTTGTTTACACACAGTGCTAGTATAGGACAGTGAGAAATTGGGGTATAATTGAAACCACAAGTATATTAGTAAGGCTCAGTATCTGTGTTGTGGCAGCATTCACATGTGGCTTTTGTGTTGCGTTTTTTTTTTTTAATTACAAGATAACACTCAATGGATAATCTTCACCATCAACTAAAATATTTTGCTATAATTAAAAAGAAATTCAACAATAATGGCATATATAAATAATGCCTTACAATAAATTGCTGCTTTGGGACATAGTGGGAATACTGTGATGATTGGAGAATTTTCTTTTTTTTAAAGTTAGTGGGTCAGAGTCAAAAGAAGTATGTATTTATTTATTTGTATTTTTAAATTTGCAGAGCCAATATTCTGTTAGCCACATAAATAAAAATCTGACCACTGTGTTTCCTCTCTAAGATAGGGTCAGCTTAAGCAGCTCTTGATTGTGGGATTCCCCCCCCCCCCTCAAACATTACAACCTTTTTTTGTTAAAGAGTTAGTGTATACGTGATTGCACATTGTTTTAATTTTTTCTGAAGTCAGGAAATATTATAATTTATAACATTTCCATGTGCTGGTCACTAGATGGAGCAACTCCCAAAATTGCAGCATTGGCATGTGGTAAAGCAACCACATTGCTTTATGCTGCAAAATTTGAGAAAACACACTCGCTCTAGTGAGCTCACAGAATCCCCCCTCCCTTATCCTGGCTAGTGCCAGGAGAAAGGAGGGGATTGAACGGTCCTACACTGTGTGTCGCCATTTTTTGAGCTAACACACAGTGTAGTAGGTTTACATACAGTAGTAATCACACAGTAAAGCACGAACAAACACAGACATAACTTACCTGCTCCTGCCGCCGCCGCTCCCTCCGGTCCGTCTGCTCCCTCCGCTCCAAGTGCTTGCATTAGAACACAAGTCCGGAAGCCGTGACCGGAAGTAGTAATTTTACTGTCTGGCCGCGGCTTCCGGTCCACAAGAAAATGGCGCCAGACGTCGCTCAGCCAAAGACCTTCCAT
Source organism: Rhinoderma darwinii (assembly GCF_050947455.1). Lineage (NCBI taxonomy): Eukaryota > Metazoa > Chordata > Amphibia > Anura > Rhinodermatidae > Rhinoderma > Rhinoderma darwinii. The sequence goes on from NW_027462643.1 coordinate 45,627, forward strand.
AGCGTACGCTATAGTGGATGGAACGGCTCCCGTTCGCATTCTCTATGGGGATGTGTGTCCCGTATTCCATCACTATATGTGTCGTTAATCGACACACACAGAGATGGAAAAAAAATGGCAGCCCCCATAGAGAAGTAAAAGAAATAAAAACGGAAAAAGTACAACACAACAACAGAAATAAATAAAATGTATTTAAATATCAAACTAAAACCAATAACATATAAAAAAATAAAAATCCGCGACACTCGTCCTTTAAACTAATGATAACAGACTATTTGATAGAACTTCCCATCAAATGCAGAGCTTGTTGGGAATGTCAATATTCGTGAAAACCTTGGTAACAGTGATCACAATATAGTTACATTTTACCTATACTGTAAAAAACAAACACAGGCTGGGAGGGCAAAAACACTTAATTTTAAGAAGGCCAATTTCCCCAGAGTGAGGGCTGCAATTCAGGACATAGACTGGGAAGAACTAATGTCAAATAATGGCACAAATGATAAATGGGAGATTTTCAAATCTACTTTGGGTAATTCTACTACAAAATGTATTCCTATAGGTAACAAGTATGAAAGACTAAAATTAAACCCCACATGGCTTACACCTCCTGTAAAAAGGGCAATACATGACAAAAAAAGGGCATTTAAAAAAATACAAAATCTGAGGGTACATCTGTAGCCTTTTTAAATTATAAAGAGCGTAATAAAATCTGTAAAAATTTTATAAAATTAGCAAAAACACAAAATGAAAGACAGGTGGCCAAGGATGGTAAAACATATCCCAAAAAATTCTTCTAGTATATAAATGCAAAAAAGCCAAGGTCTGAACATGTAGGACCCTTAGATAGTGGTAATGGGGAGTTGGTCACAGGGGATCAAGAGAAGGCAGAGTTACTAAATGGGTTCTTCAGCTCTGTATATTCAGCAGAAGAAAGAGCGGCTGATATAGCCGCTGTCAGTGCTGTTAATATATCAGTTTATATACTGAATTGGATGAATGTACATGCAAATCTTATTTTACGCTGATTTTCCTAAATAGTCGATGCAAATGACAGTCAGTATAATCTTCAAGCCATCAACCGTTGGAGTATAATGCGAATTTTATTGAACAAATCTCCTAATGATAACAGATTTTTTTTTTTAGAAGTAAAAAACTCAAAATGCACTGTTTCCAATTATTATGCACAACAGAGATCAAAACATTTTAAAGGTTGTAAAGAGAACTAAAATGGTAATTTGTTGAATTTGCAGCATCAGGAGGTCATATTTACAGAAATCAAAAGCTCTTTCAATCAAAAAAAAAACTTAACATGCCAAGTTACATGTTAACATAGGACCCCTTCTTTGATATCACCTTCACAATTCTTGCATCCATTGAATTTGTGAGTATTTAGACAGTTTCTGCTTGAATATCTTTGCAGGATGTCAGAATAACCTCCCCGAGCGTCTGTTTTGATGTGAACTGCCTCCCACCCTCATAGATATTTTGCTTGAGGATGCTCCAAAGGTTCTCAATAGGGTTGAGGTCAGGGGAACATGGGGGCCACACCATGAGTTTCTCTCATTTTATGCCCATAGCAGCCAATGACACAGAGGTATTCTTTGCAGCATGAGATGGTGCATTGTCATGCATGAAGATAATTTTGCTATGGAAGGCACGGTTCTTCTTTTTGTACCACAGAAGAAAGTGGTCAGTCATAAACTCGACGTACTTTGCAGAGGTCATTTTCACACCGTCAAGGATCCTAAAGGGGCCTACCAGCTCTCTCCCCATGATTCCAGCCCAAAACATGACTTCACCATCTCCTTGCTGACGTTGCAGCCTTGTTGGGACATGGTGGCCATTCACCAACTATCCACTACTCCATCCATCTGGACCATCCATGGTTGCACGGCACTCATCAGTAAACAACACGGTTTGAAAATTAGTCTTCATGTATTTCTGAGCCCACTGCAACCGTTTCTGCTTGTGAGCATTGTTTAGGGGTGGCCGAATAATAGCTTTATGCACACTTGCAAACCTCTGGAGGATCCTACACCTTGAGGTTTGCGGGACTCCAGAGGCACCAGCAGCTTCAAATACCTGTTTGCTGCTTTGCAATGGCATTTTAGCTGCTGCTCTCCTAATCCTATTAATTTGACAAAAAGTCTCACAGGACACACAAATATCTGGGTGGGAAACAAAAGTCTCAACCAACCACTAAGGTTATTAGAGATAAGGACTTCAACAATAGAATATACGAACTAGAGAACAACAGAGTCCATAATTATCAAGTATGAAAAATAGAAAATCTTTATTAGTAACAAAAAAACAGAGAATCTAAAACAAGTCTGTATCTGGATCACCAATATACATGTACATTGGGGCGCTACCTTACACTCTGGGTCACGCTACTACTCTTTTAAGCATGGGTAAGTGTACTAGTTAGGGTCTGTCAGGTCCTATACATATTCACTGCACCAGTCACTTCAAGTATGTGTAAGCTCTCATACTGAGCTTCTTACTCCTTTTTTGTGTTCTCCTGACCTATGCCTATTTGTGTAGATATATCCCAGGTTGGAGATAACATCTATTTTGACCTCTCATGCTATATACATTGCCTGTACATATCTCTGATTAATGTACATGTATATTGGTGATCCAGATACAGACTTGTTTTAGATTCTCTGTTTTTTTGTTACTAATAAAGATTTTGAATAAAATAAATGTGCACAAGGCCCTGGGACCAGATGGGTTACACCCTAGAGTTCTTAAGGAGCTTAGTTCAGTTATTTCTGTCCCCCTCTTCATAATATTTAGAGAGTCTCTAGTGACTGGTATAGTGCCAAGGGACTGGTGCAGGGCAAATGTGGTGCCTAAGGGCCTTAGGTCTTCCCCGGGAAATTATAGACCAGTAAGCTTAACATCCATTGTGGGGAAAATGTTTGAGGGGCTATTGAGGGACTATATACAGGATTATGTGACAAAAAAAATAGTATTATAAGTGACAGCCAGCATGGTTTTACGAAGGACAGAAGTTGTCAAACTAACCTGATTTGTTTTTATGAAGAGGTGAGCAGAAGCCTAGACAGAGGGGCCGCTGTGGATATAGTGTTTTTGGACTTTGCAAAGGCATTTGACACTGTCCCTCATAGACGTCTAATGGGTAAATTAAGGACTATAGGTTTAGATAGTATAGTTTGTAGTTGGATTGAGAATTGGCTCAAGGACCATATCCAGAGAGTTGTGGTCAATGATTCCTACTCTGAATGGTCCTCGGTAATAAGTGGTGTACCCAGGGTTCAGTGCTGGGATCACTATTATTCAACTTATTTATAAATGATATAGAGGATGGGATTAATAGCACTATTTCTATTTTTGCAGATGACACCAAGCTATGTAATATAGTTCAGTCTATGGAAGATGTTCGTGAATTGCAAGCGGATCTAAACAAACTGAGTGTTTGGGCGTCCTTGGCAAATGAAGTTTAATGTAGATAAATGTAAAGATGTGCATCTGGGTACGAACAACCTGCATTCATCATATGTCCTAGGGGCGGGGGGCTACACTGGGGGAGTCACTTGTTGAGAAGGATCTGGGTGTACTTGTAACTCATAAACGAAATAACAGCATGCAATGTCAATCAGCTGCTTCAAAGGCCAGCAAGATATTATCGTGTATTAAAAGAGGCATGGACTTGCGGGACAGGGATGTAATATTACCACTTTACAAAGCATTAGTGAGGCCTCATCTAGAATATGCAGTTCAGTTCTGGACTCCAGTTCATAGAAAGGATGCCCTGGAGTTGGAAAAAATACAAAGAAGAGCAACGAAGCTAATAAGGGGCATGGAGAATCTAAGTTATGAGGAAAGATTAAAAGCATTAAACCTATTTAGCCTTGTAAAGAGACGACTAAGGGGGGACATGATTAACTTATATAAATATATGAATGGCACATACAAAAAATATGGTGAAATCCTGTTCCATGTAAACCCCCCTCAAAAAACAAGGGGGCACTCCCTCCGTCTGGAGAAAAAAAGGTTCAATCTGCAGAGGCGACAAGCCTTCTTTACTGTGAAAACAGTGAATCTATGGAATAGCCTACCGCAGGAGCTGGTCACAGCAGGGACAGTAGATGGCTTTAAAAAAGGCTTAGATAATTTCCTTGAACAAAAAAATATTAGCTCCTATGTGTAGAAATTTCTACCTTCCCTTTTCCTATCCCTTGGTTGAACTTGATGGACATGTGTCTTTTTTCAGCCGTACTAACTATGTAACTATGATGTAAGATTCTGTATGTCGATCACCAAATATTTGCATTGTTTTTTTTATCAAAATAATATTTCATTAGCTACACTAGAATGTTGTGCTATATTGTACAACAAAACGTCGGACACCATGACAAAAACCTAACGGAAACCATTAACGTCAATTTGTTCTGTCGGGAGCCGTCAATGCTTCCGTTTTTCTCATTCTCCTATAACAGAGCAGAGCAAGGAAAAAAATTAATACAGATCTAAACTTAGCCTAAGGTGGTTATCTATCTTATGTTACGGTACTTTTCAGTGATGGCTTAATACAGATATAATACTTAAACTTTAAAGCAAGTAAAAAGCGATGAAGTGATATTCGATATTCAAGTTTTCTGACCACTCAGAATTGTGTAAGAATTTTACAGGTCGTAATAGAAGGGGAAATGGTGCATGCCAAGATTTTATAAACGTATTTAAATAAATGAAAGCTTAATGCCATGTTCCATAATTTGTTTTATCTTTAGGTAAAAGTCAAGTGACCTCACCAATCCCTCCCGAGTCTTCCTCTCATCAGCTCATAGACTATCCAGCCATAAGTCTGAACATGAGCAAAGATATCAAGTATGGAGATAGTGAAAAGGTTGTGCCAGACCAAATCTATGCTACTTGTGCAAAGCCATCTGGTGTCACAGGGTCCATGAAGAACCGGAGAAGTTTGCCAGTTGCAGTTTGTACAAGCTGTGTTCTAGATGGGAGCAAATCTCTCAAGATCTGGCCAAGATCACACTCAATGGATAATCTTCAACAAGAAGGAAATGGCGTCCAGGGTGTTAATAAAACATTAAGTGTCTTTTCACCCGATGAAGGAAAGGAATTACGCGAGGGTTTAATTGAGGAACAAACTGGAGATATACTCGATAGAATATCTTATAATGTTGATGCAGCGACAAAGGAGCACACTACTGATCCAGTTCAAAGCACAAGGATATCTAACTCGCAAACTAATAAAAAAGACCATATATTTCAAAGTTCAATATACTTTTCCCAAGTACCTGGGAACAAGATACCTATATCTTCTGCAGAAACCAGGGTACTAGTAAAAAACCCTTCACAGCCCCCTCCAGTCCCTGCCAAAAAAAGTAGAGAGCGGTTTGCAAATGGACTCTTTCACCCACCTCTCAGTGCCACTTCATCCAATGCAGAAGGATCTTCTCTTCCTGCTACAAAACCAGGACACTTGAGTCCAATTACCTGCTCTATAATTTCTACACAAGAGTGCAATATACCAACCTCTTCCCAACCACCTTGGCTACCCAGTTCCACAGAGACTGTAAGTGTTCCACAGCATGCGGTTAAACTGGGTCCTGTGGCTGCAAGAAAAATTGCTTGTGTCCGAGGGATGGATCAGGAAGTATTTATAGAAAACAAGTTACTAGCTGAGGAAATTGACCTCACGGAGGAACCATATTCAGATAAGGTAAACAAATGAACAAGGGAATATTTTGTCAGAAAATGAGTTTTTCTTTCAAATATAATCTGTTTTTTATTATGGACATCTTTTTTTTTTTTTTTTCAAAACACTGGTGTTCATTATATGTGACTTTCCACATAAAAAAAAATCTTGAAATATTACAGTTTTCACACTGGCCACCAGAGCAGTCACAATAAGCTGACATTTCCTGTACTTTGTAGCTCACTTGTCAGCTTTGCTGTAAATACAGACACAGGAAGAGGAGAATGATCTCATTATCATTAGGCCAGATATTGACAGCTCTGTTGTAATACTAGAAGACTAGATAAGGTAAGATAGCAGCAGATCTTGAAAATTAAGGGGCCGCTGCACTCTGTAGAGTGCCATGGCACTTCGAGCCTTATCAGTTAAGTGGCAGGGACTCTAGTTGGTCTTGAATCAATTACATGTTAATGACGTATGCTTGTTACATGCCATCACTCACTATAAGTACAGAACTCCTTAAAGCTAATCCTTCCTGTAAATTTTTTTAGTTTTTTCTATTCCATGAAATTCTTTTATCAATTATTTGACACTGGAGCAAGTAGTAATGTTCTAGTGGAACAGAACGATGATGAAAAAGTATTTGAATTTCTGAGTAAATTGTGTATAGTCTTCTTGTCTATCAGATTTTGCCTTGACATTAGCTGACTAACTTGGAATTTTCAGCAGAATTGGGTGACAATCCTGATCTCTATTGGTGCTATCAATCTAAATGTGCATTCTTAGAAAATAGGAAAATCAGTAATCGTACATTTGCATAAGCCAGGCCATGGAGTAATTGTTATGGTTAACACAAATCCCACTCTCTCCAACCCGTGCATGATACAAATGTAGTATCTGATTGTGTCATTTGACAAATTCTGACACTCTAGGTACTCTTCCCTCTATGCGATGCACTCTGGAAATGACATAGTTAAAAATCCCACATCCTGCAGACAGGTAGAGCTGTTAGGGCTAGTTCACACATAGTTTTCTGGCTCTGATTTTGACGTGGAAAGCGCGCCAAAAACTGGCTGAAATCTAAGGCGTTTTTTTCCCACGAGCGGAAAAGAATGCTTGCGGGGAAAAAAAAGCGTCATGCTCTTTATTCCCGTATTTCGATCTCTGAACTCCCATTGACATCAATGGGAGGTAGAGAAAGCTGTTTTTGTTGCGTTTTTTGCCCACGGCGCTCAATAGTTGCGGCTAAAAAAAAAACGCCACAAAAAAAGTGTAGGCAGGTCAAAATCTGCCTCAAAATTACTGAAGGAATTTTGAGGTAGATTTTTCTGCCTGCAAAAAAACTCAGTGTGAACATACCCTGATTGTGGTTCTTTACCTCAGTAGTATGTTTTAGCTTTTCATTTTCCAGAGCGCACAGCTTAGCGGGAACACTGTCCTAGGTGATCCAATAATAAAATAATGACCAAATATATTCTGTAGATTACCATACTTCTGGCGATTATATAATAAGTGTTTATAAGGTTGGCTCAATGTAGCTCTTCTCTTCCTGTTGCAGCACGGTCGGTGTGGTATCCCAG
>NW_027462644.1:0-52875 GCF_050947455.1 Rhinoderma darwinii
CATTTGTCTCAGCGCCTGGCAATTAGTATAGAAGCACTGTCTTTGACTTCTCTGGATGTTTCCCAGGCGAGCTATTGACAAGTAAATCCTAGACGCTCGATCTTGGTTACTTTCGCTTTCGCGGCTGGCAGCAAAGTTCAGAACCATGTTTCTGAGAATAACTCTTGAACCGTAAGTCATAGACGCTCGCTCTTGGTTGCATTAGTTTCAGCTCGTGGCAGCCAGTCTAAAAAACACTATCTTGAACTTCTCTGGATGTTTCCCAGGCGATCTATTGGCAGCATGTTCAGAACCACTGTTTCTGAGGCTAATTCTTGAACCGTAAGTCATAGACGCTCGATCTTGGTGGCATTCGTCTCAGCGCCTGGCAATTAGTATAGAAGCACTGTCTTTGACTTCTCTGGATGTTTCCCAGGCAAACTATTGACAAGTAAATCCTAGACGCTCGATCTTGGTTACTTTCGCTTTCGCGGCTGGCAGCAAAGTTCAGAACCATGTTTCTGAGAATAACTCTTGAACCGTAAGTCACAGACGTTCGCTCTTGGCTGCATTCGATTCAGCTCGTGGCAGCCAGTCTAAAAAACACTATCTTGGACTTCTCTGGATGTTTCCCAGGCGAGCTATTGGCAGCATGTTCAGAACCACTGTTTCTGAGGCAAATTCTTGAACCGTAAGTCATAGACGCTCGATCTTGGTGGCATTCGTCTCAGCGCCTGGCAATTAGTATAGAAGCACTGTCTTTGACTTCTCTGGATGTTTCCCAAGCGAGCTATTGACAAGTAAATCCTAGACGCTCGATCTTGGTTACTTTCGCTTTCGCGGCGGGCAGCAAAGTTCAGAACCATGTTTCTGAGAATAACTCTTGAACCGTAAGTCACAGACGCTCACTCTTGGTTGCATTTGTTTCAGCTCATGGCAGCCAGTCTAAAAAACACTATCTTGGACTTCTCTGGATGTTTCCCAGGAGAGCTATTGGCAGCATGTTCAGAACCACTGTTTCTGAGGCTAATTCTTGAACCGTAAGTCATAGACGCTCAATCTTGGTGGCATTCGTCTCAGCGCCTGGCAATTAGTATAGAAGCACTGTCTTTGACTTCTCTGGATGTTTCCCAGGCGAGCTATTGACAAGTAAATCCTAGACGCTCGATCTTGGTTACTTTCGCTTTCGCGGCTGGCAGCAAAGTTAAGAACCATGTTTCTGAGAATAACTCTTGAACCGTAAGTCACAGACGCTCGCTCTTGGTTGCATTAGTTTCAGCTCGTGGCAGCCTGTCTAAAAAACACTATCTTGGACTTCTCTGGATGTTTCCCAGGCGAGCAATTGGCAGCATGTTCAGAACCACTGTTTCTGAGGCTAATTCTTGAACCGTAAGTCATAGACGCTCGATCTTGGTGGCATTCGTCTCAGCGCCTGGCAATTAGTATAGAAGCACTGTCTTTGACTTCTCTGGATGTTTCCCAGGCGAGCTACTGACAAGTAAATCCTAGACGCTCGATCTTGGTTACTTTCGCTTTCGCGGCTGGCAGCAAAGTTCAGAACCATGTTTCTGAGAATAACTCTTGAACCGTAAGCCACAGACGCTCGCTCTTGGTTGCATTCGTTTCAGCTCGTGGCAGCCAGTCTAAAAAACACTATCTTTGACTTTTCTGGATGTTTCCCAAGCGAGCAATTGGCAGCATGTTCAGAACTACTGTTTCTGAGGCTAATTCTTGAACCGTAAGTCATAGACGCTCGATCTTGGTGGCATTCGTCTCAGCGCCTGGCAATTAGTATAGAAGCACTGTCTTTGACTTCTCTGGATGTTTCCCAGGCGAGCTACTGACAAGTAAATCCTAGACGCTCGATCTTGGTTACTTTCGCTTTCGCTGCTGGCAGCAAAATTCAGAACCATGTTTCTGAGAATAACTCTTGAACCGTAAGTCACAGACGCTCGCTCTTGGTTGCATTTGTTTCAGCTCGTGGCAGCCAGTCTAAAAAAACACTATCTTGGACTTCTCTGGATGTGTCCCAGGCGAGCTATTCGCAGCATGTTCAGAACCACTGTTTCTGAGGCTAATTCTTGAACCGTAAGTCATAGACGCTCGATCTTGGTGGCATTCGTCTCAGCGCCTGGCAATTAGTATAGAAGCACTGACTTTGACTTATCTGGATGTTTCCCAGGCGAGCTATTCACAAGTAAATCCTAGACGCTCGATCTTGGTTACTTTCGCTTTCGCGGCTGGCAGCAAAGTTCAGAACCATGTTTCTGAGAGTAACTCTTGAACCGTAAGTCACAGACGCTCGCTCTTGGTTGCATTTGTTTCAGCTCGTGGCAGCTAGTCTAAAAAACACTATCTTGGACTTCTCTGGATGTTTCCCAGGCGAGCTATTGGCAGGATGTTCAGAACCACTGTTTCTGAGGCTAATTCTTGAACCGGAAGTCATAGACGCCTGATCTTGGTGGCATTCGTCTCAGCGCCTGGCAATTAGTATAGAAGCACTGTCTTTGACTTATCTGGATGTTTCCCAGGCGAGCTATTCACAAGTAAATCCTAGACGCTCGATCTTGGTTACTTTTGCTTTCGCGGCTGGCAGCAAAGTTCAGAACCATGTTTCTGAGAATATCTCTTGAACCGTAAATCACAGACGCTCGCTCTTGGTTGCATTTGTTTCAGCTCGTGGCAGCCAGTCTAAAAAACGCTATCTTGGACTTCTCTGGATGTTTCCCAGGCGAGCTATTGGCAGCATGTTCAGAACCACTGTTTCGGAGGCAAATTCTTGAACCGTAAGTCATAGACGCTCGATCTTGGTGGCATTTGTCTCAGCGCCTGGCAATTAGTCTATAAGCACTGTCTTTGACTTCTCTGGATATTTCCCAGGCGAGCTACTGACAAGTAAATCCTAGACGCTCGATCTTGGTTACTTTTGCTTTCGCGGCAGGCAGCAAAGTTCAGAACCATGTTTCTGAGAATAACTCTTGAACCGTAAGTCACAGACGCTCGCTCTTGGTTGCATTTGTTTCAGCTCGTGGCAGCCAGTCTAAAAACACTATCTTGGACTTCTCTGGATGTTTACCAGGCGAGCTACTGACAAGTAAATCCTAGACGCTCGATCTTGGTTACTTTCGCTTTCGCGGCTGGCAGCAAAGTTCAGAACCATGTTTCTGAGAATAACTCTTGAACCGTAAGTCACAGACGCTCGCTCTTGGTTGCATTTGTTTCAGCTCGTGGCAGCCAGTCTAAAAACACTATCTTGGACTTCTCTGGCTGTTTCCCTGGCGAGCTATTGGCAGCATGTTCAGAACCACTGTTTCTGAGGCTAATTCTTGAACCGTAAGTCATAGACGCTCGATCTTGGTGGCATTCGTCTCAGCGCCTGGCAATTACTATAGAAGCACTGTCTTTGACTTATCTGGATGTTTCCCAGGCGAGCTATTCACAAGTTAATCCTAGACGCTCGATCTTGGTTACTTTCGCTTTCGCGGCTGGCAGCAAAGTTCAGAACCATGTTTCTGAGAATAACTCTTGAACCGTAAGTCACAGACGCTCGCTCTTGGTTGCATTCGTTTCAGCTCGTGGCAGCCAGTCTAAAAAACACTATCTTGGACTTCTCTGGATGTTTCCCAGGCGAGCAATTGGCAGCATGTTCAGAACCACTGTTTCTGAGTCTAATTCTTGAACCGTAAGTCATAGACGCTCGATCTTGGTGGCATTCGTCTCAGCGCCTGGCAATTACTATAGAAGCACTGTCTTTGACTTATCTGGATGTTTCCCAGGCGAGCTATTCACAAGTAAATCCTAGACGCTCGATCTTGGTTACTTTCGCTTTCGCGGCTGGCAGCAAAGTTAAGAACCATGTTTCTGAGAATAACTCTTGAACCGTAAGTCACAGACGCTCGCTCTTGGTTGCATTAGTTTTAGCTCGTGGCAGCCAGTCTAAAAAACACTATCTTGGACTTCTCTGGATGTTTCCCAGGCAAGCAATTGGCAGCATGTTCAGAACCACTGTTTCTGAGTCTAATTCTTGAACCGTAAGTCATAGACGCTCGATCTTGGTGGCATTCGTCTCAGCGCCTGGCAATTAGTATAGAAGCACTGTCTTTGACTTCTCTGGATGTTTCCCAGGCGAGCTACTGACAAGTAAATCCTAGACCCTCGATCTTGGTTACTTTCGCTTTCGCGGCTGGCAGCAAAGTTCAGAACCATGTTTCTGAGAATAACTCTTGAACCGTAAGTCACAGACGCTCGCTCTTGGTTGCATTAGTTTCAGCTCGTGGCAGCCAGTCTAAAAAACACTATCTTGGACTTCTCTGGATGTTTCCCAGGCAAGCAATTGGCAGCATGTTCAGAACCACTGTTTCTGAGGCTAATTCTTGAACCGTAAGTCATAGACGCTCGATCTTGGTGGCATTCGTCTCAGCGCCTGGCAATTACTATAGAAGCACTGTCTTTGACTTATCTGGATGTTTCCCAGGCGAGCTATTCACAAGTAAATCCTAGACGCTCGATCTTGGTTACTTTCGCTTTCGCGGCTGGCAGCAAAGTTAAGAACCATGTTTCTGAGAATAACTCTTGAACCGTAAGTCACAGACGCTCGCTCTTGGTTGCATTAGTTTCAGCTCGTGGCAGCCAGTCTAAAAAACACTATCTTGGACTTCTCTGGATGTTTCCCAGGCAAGCAATTGGCAGCATGTTCAGAACCACTGTTTCTGAGTCTAATTCTTGAACCGTAAGTCATAGACGCTCGATCTTGGTGGCATTCGTCTCAGCGCCTGGCAATTAGTATAGAAGCACTGTCTTTGACTTCTCTGGATGCTTCCCAGGCGAGCTACTGACAAGTAAATCTTAGACGCTCGATCTTGGTTACTTTCGCTTTCGCGGCTGGCAGCAAAGTTCAGAACCATGTTTCTGAGAATAACTCTTGAACCGTAAGTCACAGACGCTCGCTCTTGGTTGCATTCGTTTCGGCTCGTGGCAGCCAATCTAAAAAACACTATCTTGGACTTCTCTGGATGTTTCCCAGGCGAGCTATTGGCAGCATGTTCAGAACCACTGTTTCTGAGGCTAATTCTTGAACCGTAAGTCATAGACGCTCGATCTTGGTTGCATTCGTCTCAGCGCCTGGCAATTAGTATAGAAGCACTGTCTTTGACTTCTCTGGATGTTTCCAAGGCGAGCTACTGACAAGTAAATCCTAGACGCTCGATCTTGGTTACTTTCGCTTTCGCGGCTGTCAGCAAAGTTCAGAACCATGTTTCTGAGAATAACCCTTGAACCGTAAGTCACAGACGCTCGCTCTTGGTTGCATTTGTTTCAGCTCGTGGCAGCCAGTCTAAAAAACACTATCTTGGACTTCTCTGGATGTTTCCCAGGCGAGCTATTGGCAGCATGTTCAGAACCACTATTTCTGAGGCTAATTCTTAACCGTAAGTCATAGACGCTCGATCTTGGTGGTATTCGTCTCAACGCATGGCAATTAGTATAGAAGCACTGTCTTTGACTTCTCTGGATGTTTCCCAGGCGAGCTATTGACAAGTCAATCCTAGACGCTCAATCTTGGTTACTTTCGCTTTCGCGGCTGGCAGCAAAGTTCAGAACCATGTTTCTGAGAATAACTCTTGAACCGTAAGTCACAGACGCTCGCTCTTGGCTGCATTCGATTCAGCTCGTGGCAGCCAGTCTAAAAAACACTATCTTGGACTTCTCTGGATGTTTCCCAGGCGAGCTATAGGCAGCATGTTCAGAACCACTGTTTCTGAGGCTAATTCTTGAACCGTAAGTCATAGACGCTCGATCTTGGTGGCATTCGTCTCAGCGCCTGGCAATTAGTATAGAAGCACTGTCTTTGACTTATCTGGATGTTTCCCAGGCGAGCTATTGACAAGTAAATACTAGACGCTCGATCTTGGTTACTTTCGCTTTCGCGGCTGGCAGCAAAGTTCAGAACCATGTTTCTGAGAATAACTCTTGAACCGTAAGTCACAGACGCTCACTCTTGGTTGCATTCGTTTCAGCTCGTGGCAGCCAGTCTAAAAAAACACTATCTTGGGCTTCTCTGGATGTTTCCCAGGCGAGCTATTGGCAGCATGTTCAGAACCACTGTTTCTGAGGCTAATTCTTGAACCGTAAGTCATAGACGCTCGATCTTGGTGGCATTCGTCTCAGCGCCTGGCAATTAGTATAGAAGCACTGTCTTTGACTTCTCTGGATGTTTCCCAGGCGAGCTATTGGCAGCATGTTCAGAACCACTGTTTCTGAGGCTAATTCTTGAACCGTAAGTCATAGACGCTCGATCTTGGTGGCATTCGTCTCAGCGCCTGGCAATTAGTATAGAAGCACTGTCTTTGACTTCTCTGGATGTTTCCCAGGCGAGCTATTGACAAGTAAATCCTAGACGCTCGATCTTGGTTACTTTCGCTTTCGCGGCTGGCAGCAAAGTTCAGAACCATGTTTCTGAAAATAACTCTTGAACCGTAAGTCATAGACGCTCGCTCTTGGTTGCATTCGTTTCAGCTCGTGGCAGCCAGTCTAAAAAACACTATCTTGGACTTCTCTGGATGTTTCCCAGGCGAGCTATTGGCAGCATGTTCAGAACCACTGTTTCTGAGGCTAATCCTTGAACCGTAAGTCATAGACGCTCGATCTTGGTGGCATTCGTCTCAGCGCCTGGCAATTAGTATAGAAGCACTGTCTTTGACTTCTCTGGATGTTTCCCAGGCGAGCTATTGACAAGTAAATCCTAGACGCTCGATCTTGGTTACTTTCGCTTTCGCGGCTGGCAGCAAAGTTCAGAACCATGTTTCTGAGAATAACTCTTGAACCGTAAGTCATAGACGCTCGCTCTTGGTTGCATTTGTTTCAGCTCGTGGCAGCCAGTCTAAAAAGCACTATCTTGGACTTCTCTGGATGTTTCCCAGGCGAGCTATTGGCAGCATGTTCAGAACCACTGTTTCTGAGGCTAATTCTTGAACCGTAAGTCATAGACGCTCGATCTTGGTGGCATTCGTCTCAGCGCCTGGCAATTAGTATAGAAGCACTGTCTTTGACTTCTCTGGATGTTTCCCAGGCGAGCTATTGACAAGTAAATCCTAGACGCTCGATCTTGGTTACTTTCGCTTTCGCGGCTGGCAGCAAAGTTCAGAACCATGTTTCTGAGAATAACTCTTGAACCGTAAGTCATAGACGCTCGCTCTTGGTTGCATTCGTTTCAGCTCGTGGCAGCCAGTCTAAAAAACACTATCTTGGACTTCTCTGGATGTTTCCCAGGCGAGCTATTGGCAGCATGTTCAGAACCACTGTTTCTGAGGCTAATCCTTGAACCGTAAGTCATAGACGCTCGATCTTGGTGGCATTCGTCTCAGCGCCTGGCAATTAGTATAGAAGCACTGTCTTTGACTTCTCTGGATGTTTCCCAGGCGAGCTATTGACAAGTAAATCCTAGACGCTCGATCTTGGTTACTTTCGCTTTCGCGGCTGGCAGCAAAGTTCAGAACCATGTTTCTGAGAATAACTCTTGAACCGTAAGTCATAGACGCTCGCTCTTGGTTGCATTTGTTTCAGCTCGTGGCAGCCAGTCTAAAAAGCACTATCTTAGACTTCTCTGGATGTTTCCCAGGCGAGCTATTGGCAGCATGTTCAGAACCACTGTTTCTGAGGCTAATTCTTGAACCGTAAGTCATAGACGCTCGATCTTGGTGGCATTCGTCTCAGCGCCTGGCAATTAGTATAGAAGCACTGTCTTTGACTTATCTGGATGTTTCCCAGGCGAGCTATTGACAAGTAAATACTAGACGCTCGATCTTGGTTACTTTCGCTTTCGCGGCTGGCAGCAAAGTTCAGAACCATGTTTCTGAGAATAACTCTTGAACCGTAAGTCATAGACGCTCGCTCTTGGTTGCATTTGTTTCAGCTCGTGGCAGCCAGTCTAAAAAGCACTATCTTAGACTTCTCTGGATGTTTCCCAGGCGAGCTATTGGCAGCATGTTCAGAACCACTGTTTCTGAGGCTAATTCTTGAACCGTAAGTCATAGACGCTCGATCTTGGTGGCATTCGTCTCAGCGCCTGGCAATTAGTATAGAAGCACTGTCTTTGACTTATCTGGATGTTTCCCAGGCGAGCTATTGACAAGTAAATACTAGACGCTCGATCTTGGTTACTTTCGCTTTCGCGGCTGGCAGCAAAGTTCAGAACCATGTTTCTGAGAATATCTCTTGAACCGTAAATCACAGACGCTCGCTCTTGGTTGCATTCGTTTCAGCTCGTGGCAGCCAGTCTAAAAAACACTATCTTGGACTTCTCTGGATGTTTCCCAGGCGAGCTATTGGCAGCATGTTCAGAACCACTGTTTCTGAGGCTAATTCTTGAACCGTAAGTCATAGACGCTCGATCTTGGTGGCATTCGTCTCAGCGCCTGGCAATTAGTATAGAAGCACTGTTTTTGACTTCTCTGGATGTTTCCCAGGCGAGCTATTGACAAGTAAATCCTAGACGCTCAATCTTGGTTACTTTCGCTTTCGCGGCTAGCAGCAAAGTTCAGAACCTTGTTTCTGAGAATAACTCTTGAACCGTAAGTCCTAGACGCTCGCTCTTGGTTGCATTTGTTTCAGCTCGTGGCAGCCAGTCTAAAAAACACTATCTTGGACTTCTCTGGATGTTTCCCAGGCGAGCTATTGGCAGCATGTTCAGAACCCCTGTTTCTGAGGCTAATTCTTGAACCGTAAGTGATAGACGCTCGATCTTGGCGGCATTTGTCTCAGCGCCTGGCAATTAGTATAGAAGCACTGTCTTTGACTTCTCTGGATGTTTCCCAGGCGAGCTATTGGCAGCATGTTCAGAACCCCTGTTTCTGAGGCTAATTCTTGAACCGTAAGTGATAGACGCTCGATCTTGGCGGCATTTGTCTCAGCGCCTGGCAATTAGTATAGAAGCACTGTCTTTGACTTCTCTGGATGTTTCCCAGGCAAGCTATTGACAAGTAAATCCTAGACGCTCGATCTTGGTTACTTTCGCTTTCGCGGCTTGCAGCAAAGTTCAGAACCATGTTTCTGAGAATAACTCTTGAACCGTAAGTCATAGACGCTCGCTCTTGGTTGCATTCGTTTCAGCTCGTGGCAGCCAGTCTAAAAAAACACTATCTTGGACTTCTCTGGATGTTTCCCAGGCGAGCTATTGGCAGCATGTTCAGAACCACTGTTTCTGAGGCTAATTCTTGAACCTTAAGTCATAGACGCTCGATCTTGGTGGCATTCGACTCAGCGCCTTGCAATTAGTATAGAAGCACTGTCTTTGACTTCTCTGGATGTTTCCCAGGCGAGCTATTGACAAGTAAATCCTAGACGCTCGATCTTGGTTACTTTCGCTTTCGAGGCTGGCAGCAAAGTTCAGCACCATGTTTCTGAAAATAACTCTTGAACCGTAAGTCACAGACGCTCGCTCTTGGTTGCATTTGTTTCAGCTCGTGGCAGCCAGTCTAAAAAACACTATCTTGGACTTCTCTGGATGTTTCCCAGGCGAGCTATTGGCAGCATGTTCAGAACCACTGTTTCTGAGGCTAATTCTTGAACCGTAAGTCATAGACGCTCGATCTTGGTTGCATTCGTCTCAGCGCCTGGCAATTAGTATAGAAGCACTGTCTTTGACTTCTCTGGATGTTTCCAAGGCGAGCTACTGACAAGTAAATCCTAGACGCTAGATCTTGGTTACTTTCGCTTTCGCGGCTGTCAGCAAAGTTCAGAACCATGTTTCTGAGAATAACCCATGAACCGTAAGTCACAGACGCTCGCTCTTGGTTGCATTTGTTTCAGCTCGTGGCAGCCAGTCTAAAAAACACTATCTTGGACTTCTCTGGATGTTTCCCAGGCGAGCTATTGGCAGCATGTTCAGAACCACTATTTCTGAGGCTAATTCTTAACCGTAAGTCATAGACGCTCGATCTTGGCGGCATTCGTCTCAGCGCCTGGCAATTAGTATAGAAGCACTGTCTTTGACTTCTCTGGATGTTTCCCAGGCGAGCTATTGACAAGTAAATCCTAGACGCTCGATCTTGGTTAATTTCGCTTTCGCGGCTGGCAGCAAAATTCAGAACCATGTTTCTATGAATAACTCTTGAACTGTAAGTAACAGACGCTCGCTCTTGGTTGCATTCGTTTCAGCTCGTGGCAGCCAGTCTAAAAAACACTATCTTGGACTTCTCTGGATGTTTCCCAGGCAAGCTATTGACAAGTCAATCCTAGACGCTCGATCTTGGTTACTTTCGCTTTCGCGGCTGGCAGCAAAGTTCAGAACCATGTTTCTGAGAATAACTCTTGAACCGTAAGTCACAGACGCTCACTCTTGGTTGCATTCGTTTCAGCTCGTGGCAGCCAGTCTAAAAAAACACTATCTTGGGCTTCTCTGGATGTTTCTCAGGCGAGCTATTGGCAGCATGTTCAGAACCACTGTTTCTGAGGCTAACCCTTGAACCGTAAGTCATAGACGCTCGATCTTGGTGGCATTCGTCTCAGCGCCTGGCAATTAGTATAGAAGCACTGTCTTTGACTTCTCTGGATGTTTCCCAGGCAAGCTATTGACAAGTCAATCCTAGACGCTCGATCTTGGTTACTTTCGCTTTCGCGGCTGGCAGCAAAGTTCAGAACCATGTTTCTGAGAATAACTCTTGAACCGTAAGTCACAGACGCTCACTCTTGGTTGCATTCGTTTCAGCTCGTGGCAGCCAGTCTAAAAAAACACTATCTTGGGCTTCTCTGGATGTTTCCCAGGCGAGCTATTGGCAGCATGTTCAGAACCACTGTTTCTGAGGCTAATTCTTGAACCGTAAGTCATAGACGCTCGATCTTGGTGGCATTCGTCTCAGCGCCTGGCAATTAGTATAGAAGCACTGTCTTTGACTTCTCTGGATGTTTCCCAGGCGAGCTATTGACAAGTAAATCCTAGACGCTCGATCTTGGTTACTTTCGCTTTCGCGGCTGGCAGCAAAGTTCAGAACCATGTTTCTGAGAATAACTCTTGAACCGTAAGTCATAGACGCTCGCTCTTGGTTGCATTTGTTTCAGCTCGTGGCAGCCAGTCTAAAAAACACTATCTTGGACTTCTCTGGATGTTTCCCAGGCGAGCTATTGGCAGCATGTTCAGAACCACTGTTTCTGAGGCTAACCCTTGAACCGTAAGTCATAGACGCTCGATCTTGGTGGCATTCGTCTCAGCGCCTGGCAATTAGTATAGAAGCACTGTCTTTGACTTCTCTGGATGTTTCCCAGGCGAGCTATTGACAAGTAAATCCTAGACGCTCGATCTTGGTTACTTTCGCTTTCGCGGCTGGCAGCAAAGTTCAGAACCATGTTTCTGAGAATAACTCTTGAACCGTAAGTCATAGACGCTCGCTCTTGGTTGCATTTGTTTCAGCTCGTGGCAGCCAGTCTAAAAAGCACTATCTTGGACTTCTCTGGATGTTTCCCAGGCGAGCTATTGGCAGCATGTTCAGAACCACTGTTTCTGAGGCTAATTCTTGAACCGTAAGTCATAGACGCTCGATCTTGGTGGCATTCGTCTCAGCGCCTGGCAATTAGTATAGAAGCACTGTCTTTGACTTATCTGGATGTTTCCCAGGCGAGCTATTGACAAGTAAATACTAAACGCTCGATCTTGGTTACTTTCGCTTTCGCGGCTGGCAGCAAAGTTCAGAACCATGTTTCTGAGAATAACTCTTGAACCGTAAGTCCTAGACGCTCGCTCTTGGTTGCATTCGTTTCAGCTCGTGGCAGCCAGTCTAAAAAACACTATCTTGGACTTCTCTGGATGTTTCCCAGGCGAGCTATTGGCAGCATGTTCAGAACCACTGTTTCTGAGGCTAATTCTTGAACCGTAAGTCATAGACGCTCGATCTTGGTGGCATTTGTCTCAGCGCCTGGCAATTAGTATAGAAGCACTGTCTTTGACTTCTCTGGATGTTTCCCAGGCAAGCTATTGACAAGTAAATCCTAGACGCTCGATCTTGGTTACTTTCGCTTTCGCGGCTTGCAGCAAAGTTCAGAACCATGTTTCTGAGAATAACTCTTGAACCGTAAGTCATAGACGCTCGCTCTTGGTTGCATTCGTTTCAGCTCGTGGCAGCCAGTCTAAAAAACACTATCTTGGACTTCTCTGGATGTTTCCCAGGCGAGCTATTGGCAGCATGTTCAGAACCACTGTTTCTGAGGCTAACCCTTGAACCGTAAGTCATAGACGCTCGATCTTGGTGGCATTCGTCTCAGCGCCTGGCAATTAGTATAGAAGCACTGTCTTTGACTTCTCTGGATGTTTCCCAGGCGAGCTATTGACAAGTAAATCCTAGACGCTCGATCTTGGTTACTTTCGCTTTCGCGGCTGGCAGCAAAGTTCAGAACCATGTTTCTGAGAATAACTCTTGAACCGTAAGTCATAGACGCTCGCTCTTGGTTGCATTCGTTTCAGCTCGTGGCAGCCAGTCTAAAAAACACTATCTTGGACTTCTCTGGATGTTTCCCAGGCGAGCTATTGGCAGCATGTTCAGAACCACTGTTTCTGAGGCTAATCCTTGAACCGTAAGTCATAGACGCTCGATCTTGGTGGCATTCGTCTCAGCGCCTGGCAATTAGTATAGAAGCACTGTCTTTGACTTCTCTGGATGTTTCCCAGGCGAGCTATTGACAAGTAAATCCTAGACGCTCGATCTTGGTTACTTTCGCTTTCGCGGCTGGCAGCAAAGTTCAGAACCATGTTTCTGAGAATAACTCTTGAACCGTAAGTCATAGACGCTCGCTCTTGGTTGCATTTGTTTCAGCTCGTGGCAGCCAGTCTAAAAAGCACTATCTTAGACTTCTCTGGATGTTTCCCAGGCGAGCTATTGGCAGCATGTTCAGAACCACTGTTTCTGAGGCTAATTCTTGAACCGTAAGTCATAGACGCTCGATCTTGGTGGCATTCGTCTCAGCGCCTGGCAATTAGTATAGAAGCACTGTCTTTGACTTATCTGGATGTTTCCCAGGCGAGCTATTGACAAGTAAATACTAGACGCTCGATCTTGGTTACTTTCGCTTTCGCGGCTGGCAGCAAAGTTCAGAACCATGTTTCTGAGAATAACTCTTGAACCGTAAGTCATAGACGCTCGCTCTTGGTTGCATTTGTTTCAGCTCGTGGCAGCCAGTCTAAAAAGCACTATCTTAGACTTCTCTGGATGTTTCCCAGGCGAGCTATTGGCAGCATGTTCAGAACCACTGTTTCTGAGGCTAATTCTTGAACCGTAAGTCATAGACGCTCGATCTTGGTGGCATTCGTCTCAGCGCCTGGCAATTAGTATAGAAGCACTGTCTTTGACTTATCTGGATGTTTCCCAGGCGAGCTATTGACAAGTAAATACTAGACGCTCGATCTTGGTTACTTTCGCTTTCGCGGCTGGCAGCAAAGTTCAGAACCATGTTTCTGAGAATATCTCTTGAACCGTAAATCACAGACGCTCGCTCTTGGTTGCATTCGTTTCAGCTCGTGGCAGCCAGTCTAAAAAACACTATCTTGGACTTCTCTGGATGTTTCCCAGGCGAGCTATTGGCAGCATGTTCAGAACCACTGTTTCTGAGGCTAATTCTTGAACCGTAAGTCATAGACGCTCGATCTTGGTGGCATTCGTCTCAGCGCCTGGCAATTAGTATAGAAGCACTGTTTTTGACTTCTCTGGATGTTTCCCAGGCGAGCTATTGACAAGTAAATCCTAGACGCTCAATCTTGGTTACTTTCGCTTTCGCGGCTAGCAGCAAAGTTCAGAACCTTGTTTCTGAGAATAACTCTTGAACCGTAAGTCCTAGACGCTCGCTCTTGGTTGCATTTGTTTCAGCTCGTGGCAGCCAGTCTAAAAAACACTATCTTGGACTTCTCTGGATGTTTCCCAGGCGAGCTATTGGCA
Organism: Rhinoderma darwinii; assembly: GCF_050947455.1. NCBI lineage: Eukaryota > Metazoa > Chordata > Amphibia > Anura > Rhinodermatidae > Rhinoderma > Rhinoderma darwinii. Next base: position 13,893 of record NW_027462644.1, read on the forward strand.
GCATGTTCAGAACCCCTGTTTCTGAGGCTAATTCTTGAACCGTAAGTGATAGACGCTCGATCTTGGCGGCATTTGTCTCAGCGCCTGGCAATTAGTATAGAAGCACTGTCTTTGACTTCTCTGGATGTTTCCCAGGCGAGCTATTGGCAGCATGTTCAGAACAACTGTTTCTGAGGCTAATTCTTGAACCGTAAGTGATAGACGCTCGATCTTGGCGGCATTTGTCTCAGCGCCTGGCAATTAGTATAGAAGCACTGTCTTTGACTTCTCTGGATGTTTCCCAGGCAAGCTATTGACAAGTAAATCCTAGACGCTCGATCTTGGTTACTTTCGCTTTCGCGGCTTGCAGCAAAGTTCAGAACCATGTTTCTGAGAATAACTCTTGAACCGTAAGTCATAGACGCTCGCTCTTGGTTGCATTCGTTTCAGCTCGTGGCAGCCAGTCTAAAAAAACACTATCTTGGACTTCTCTGGATGTTTCCCAGGCGAGCTATTGGCAGCATGTTCAGAACCACTGTTTCTGAGGCTAATTCTTGAACCTTAAGTCATAGACGCTCGATCTTGGTGGCATTCGACTCAGCGCCTTGCAATTAGTATAGAAGCACTGTCTTTGACTTCTCTGGATGTTTCCCAGGCGAGCTATTGACAAGTAAATCCTAGACGCTCGATCTTGGTTACTTTCGCTTTCGAGGCTGGCAGCAAAGTTCAGCACCATGTTTCTGAAAATAACTCTTGAACCGTAAGTCACAGACGCTCGCTCTTGGTTGCATTTGTTTCAGCTCGTGGCAGCCAGTCTAAAAAACACTATCTTGGACTTCTCTGGATGTTTCCCAGGCGAGCTATTGGCAGCATGTTCAGAACCACTGTTTCTGAGGCTAATTCTTGAACCGTAAGTCATAGACGCTCGATCTTGGTTGCATTCGTCTCAGCGCCTGGCAATTAGTATAGAAGCACTGTCTTTGACTTCTCTGGATGTTTCCAAGGCGAGCTACTGACAAGTAAATCCTAGACGCTAGATCTTGGTTACTTTCGCTTTCGCGGCTGTCAGCAAAGTTCAGAACCATGTTTCTGAGAATAACCCATGAACCGTAAGTCACAGACGCTCGCTCTTGGTTGCATTTGTTTCAGCTCGTGGCAGCCAGTCTAAAAAACACTATCTTGGACTTCTCTGGATGTTTCCCAGGCGAGCTATTGGCAGCATGTTCAGAACCACTATTTCTGAGGCTAATTCTTAACCGTAAGTCATAGACGCTCGATCTTGGCGGCATTCGTCTCAGCGCCTGGCAATTAGTATAGAAGCACTGTCTTTGACTTCTCTGGATGTTTCCCAGGCGAGCTATTGACAAGTAAATCCTAGACGCTCGATCTTGGTTAATTTCGCTTTCGCGGCTGGCAGCAAAATTCAGAACCATGTTTCTATGAATAACTCTTGAACTGTAAGTAACAGACGCTCGCTCTTGGTTGCATTCGTTTCAGCTCGTGGCAGCCAGTCTAAAAAACACTATCTTGGACTTCTCTGGATGTTTCCCAGGCAAGCTATTGACAAGTCAATCCTAGACGCTCGATCTTGGTTACTTTCGCTTTCGCGGCTGGCAGCAAAGTTCAGAACCATGTTTCTGAGAATAACTCTTGAACCGTAAGTCACAGACGCTCACTCTTGGTTGCATTCGTTTCAGCTCGTGGCAGCCAGTCTAAAAAAACACTATCTTGGGCTTCTCTGGATGTTTCTCAGGCGAGCTATTGGCAGCATGTTCAGAACCACTGTTTCTGAGGCTAACCCTTGAACCGTAAGTCATAGACGCTCGATCTTGGTGGCATTCGTCTCAGCGCCTGGCAATTAGTATAGAAGCACTGTCTTTGACTTCTCTGGATGTTTCCCAGGCAAGCTATTGACAAGTCAATCCTAGACGCTCGATCTTGGTTACTTTCGCTTTCGCGGCTGGCAGCAAAGTTCAGAACCATGTTTCTGAGAATAACTCTTGAACCGTAAGTCACAGACGCTCACTCTTGGTTGCATTCGTTTCAGCTCGTGGCAGCCAGTCTAAAAAAACACTATCTTGGGCTTCTCTGGATGTTTCCCAGGCGAGCTATTGGCAGCATGTTCAGAACCACTGTTTCTGAGGCTAATTCTTGAACCGTAAGTCATAGACGCTCGATCTTGGTGGCATTCGTCTCAGCGCCTGGCAATTAGTATAGAAGCACTGTCTTTGACTTCTCTGGATGTTTCCCAGGCGAGCTATTGACAAGTAAATCCTAGACGCTCGATCTTGGTTACTTTCGCTTTCGCGGCTGGCAGCAAAGTTCAGAACCATGTTTCTGAGAATAACTCTTGAACCGTAAGTCATAGACGCTCGCTCTTGGTTGCATTTGTTTCAGCTCGTGGCAGCCAGTCTAAAAAACACTATCTTGGACTTCTCTGGATGTTTCCCAGGCGAGCTATTGGCAGCATGTTCAGAACCACTGTTTCTGAGGCTAACCCTTGAACCGTAAGTCATAGACGCTCGATCTTGGTGGCATTCGTCTCAGCGCCTGGCAATTAGTATAGAAGCACTGTCTTTGACTTCTCTGGATGTTTCCCAGGCGAGCTATTGACAAGTAAATCCTAGACGCTCGATCTTGGTTACTTTCGCTTTCGCGGCTGGCAGCAAAGTTCAGAACCATGTTTCTGAGAATAACTCTTGAACCGTAAGTCATAGACGCTCGCTCTTGGTTGCATTTGTTTCAGCTCGTGGCAGCCAGTCTAAAAAGCACTATCTTGGACTTCTCTGGATGTTTCCCAGGCGAGCTATTGGCAGCATGTTCAGAACCACTGTTTCTGAGGCTAATTCTTGAACCGTAAGTCATAGACGCTCGATCTTGGTGGCATTCGTCTCAGCGCCTGGCAATTAGTATAGAAGCACTGTCTTTGACTTATCTGGATGTTTCCCAGGCGAGCTATTGACAAGTAAATACTAAACGCTCGATCTTGGTTACTTTCGCTTTCGCGGCTGGCAGCAAAGTTCAGAACCATGTTTCTGAGAATAACTCTTGAACCGTAAGTCCTAGACGCTCGCTCTTGGTTGCATTCGTTTCAGCTCGTGGCAGCCAGTCTAAAAAAACACTATCTTGGACTTCTCTGGATGTTTCCCAGGCGAGCTATTGGCAGCATGTTCAGAACCACTGTTTCTGAGGCTAATTCTTGAACCGTAAGTCATAGACGCTCGATCTTGGTGGCATTTGTCTCAGCGCCTGGCAATTAGTATAGAAGCACTGTCTTTGACTTCTCTGGATGTTTCCCAGGCAAGCTATTGACAAGTAAATCCTAGACGCTCGATCTTGGTTACTTTCGCTTTCGCGGCTTGCAGCAAAGTTCAGAACCATGTTTCTGAGAATAACTCTTGAACCGTAAGTCATAGACGCTCGCTCTTGGTTGCATTCGTTTCAGCTCGTGGCAGCCAGTCTAAAAAACACTATCTTGGACTTCTCTGGATGTTTCCCAGGCGAGCTATTGGCAGCATGTTCAGAACCACTGTTTCTGAGGCTAACCCTTGAACCGTAAGTCATAGACGCTCGATCTTGGTGGCATTCGTCTCAGCGCCTGGCAATTAGTATAGAAGCACTGTCTTTGACTTCTCTGGATGTTTCCCAGGCGAGCTATTGACAAGTAAATCCTAGACGCTCGATCTTGGTTACTTTCGCTTTCGCGGCTGGCAGCAAAGTTCAGAACCATGTTTCTGAGAATAACTCTTGAACCGTAAGTCATAGACGCTCGCTCTTGGTTGCATTTGTTTCAGCTCGTGGCAGCCAGTCTAAAAAGCACTATCAAGGACTTCTCTGGATGTTTCCCAGGCGAGCTATTGGCAGCATGTTCAGAACCACTGTTTCTGAGGCTAATTCTTGAACCGTAAGTCATAGACGCTCGATCTTGGTGGCATTCGTCTCAGCGCCTGGCAATTAGTATAGAAGCACTGTCTTTGACTTCTCTGGATGTTTCCCAGGCGAGCTATTGACAAGTAAATCCTAGACGCTCGATCTTGGTTAATTTCGCTTTCGCGGCTGGCAGCAAAATTCAGAACCATGTTTCTATGAATAACTCTTGAACCGTAAGTAACAGACGCTCGCTCTTGGTTGCATTCGTTTCAGCTCGTGGCAGCCAGTCTAAAAAACACTATCTTGGACTTCTCTGGATGTTTCCCAGGCAAGCTATTGACAAGTCAATCCTAGACGCTCGATCTTGGTTACTTTCGCTTTCGCGGCTGGCAGCAAAGTTCAGAACCATGTTTCTGAGAATAACTCTTGAACCGTAAGTCACAGACGCTCACTCTTGGTTGCATTCGTTTCAGCTCGTGGCAGCCAGTCTAAAAAAACACTATCTTGGGCTTCTCTGGATGTTTCTCAGGCGAGCTATTGGCAGCATGTTCAGAACCACTGTTTCTGAGGCTAACCCTTGAACCGTAAGTCATAGACGCTCGATCTTGGTGGCATTCGTCTCATCGCCTGGCAATTAGTATAGAAGCACTGTCTTTGACTACTCTGGATGTTTCCCAGGCCAGCTATTGACAAGTAAATCCTTGACGCTCGATCTTGGTTACTTTCGCTTTCGCGGCTGGCAGTAAAGTTCAGAACCATGTTTCTGAGAATAACTCTTGAACCGTAAATCACAGACGCTCGCTCTTGGTTGCATTCGTTTCAGCTCGTGGCAGCCAGTCTAAAAAACACAATCTTGGACTTCTCTGGATGTTTCCCAGGCGAGCTATTGGCAGCATGTTCAGAACCACTGTTCCTGAGGCTAATTCTTGAACCGTAAGTCATAGACGCTCGATCTTGGTGGCATTCGTCTCAACGCCTGGCAATTAGTATAAAAGCACTGTCTTTGACTTCTCTGGATGTTTCCCAGGCAAGCTATTGACAAGTCAATCCTAGACGCTCGATCTTGGTTACTTTCGCTTTCGCGGCTGGCAGCAAAGTTCAGAACCATGTTTCTGAGAATAACTCTTGAACCGTAAGTCATAGACGCTCGCTCTTGGTTGCATTTGTTTCAGCTCGTGGCAGCCAGTCTAAAAAGCACTATCTTGGACTTCTCTGGATGTTTCCCAGGCGAGCTATTGGCAGCATGTTCAGAACCACTGTTTCTGAGGCTAATTCTTGAACCGTAAGTCATAGACGCTCGATCTTGGTGGCATTCGTCTCAGCGCCTGGCAATTAGTATAGAAGCACTGTCTTTGACTTCTCTGGATGTTTCCCAGGCGAGCTATTGACAAGTAAATCCTAGACGCTCGATCTTGGTTACTTTCGCTTTCGCGGCTGGCAGCAAAGTTCAGAACCATGTTTCTGAGAATAACTCTTGAACCGTAAGTCATAGACGCTCGCTCTTGGTTGCATTCGTTTCAGCTCGTGGCAGCCAGTCTAAAAAACACTATCTTGGACTTCTCTGGATGTTTCCCAGGCGAGCTATTGGCAGCATGTTCAGAACCACTGTTTCTGAGGCTAACCCTTGAACCGTAAGTCATAGACGCTCGATCTTGGTGGCATTCGTCTCAGCGCCTGGCAATTAGTATAGAAGCACTGTCTTTGACTTCTCTGGATGTTTCCCAGGCGAGCTATTGACAAGTAAATCCTAGACGCTCGATCTTGGTTACTTTCGCTTTCGCGGCTGGCAGCAAAGTTCAGAACCATGTTTCTGAGAATAACTCTTGAACCGTAAGTCATAGACGCTCGCTCTTGGTTGCATTTGTTTCAGCTCGTGGCAGCCAGTCTAAAAAGCACTATCTTGGACTTCTCTGGATGTTTCCCAGGCGAGCTATTGGCAGCATGTTCAGAACCACTGTTTCTGAGGCTAATTCTTGAACCGTAAGTCATAGACGCTCGATCTTGGTGGCATTCGTCTCAGCGCCTGGCAATTAGTATAGAAGCACTGTCTTTGACTTATCTGGATGTTTCCCAGGCGAGCTATTGACAAGTAAATACTAGACGCTCGATCTTGGTTACTTTCGCTTTCGCGGCTGGCAGCAAAGTTCAGAACCATGTTTCTGAGAATATCTCTTGAACCGTAAATCACAGACGCTCGCTCTTGGTTGCATTTGTTTCAGCTCGTGGCAGCCAGTCTAAAAAACACTATCTTGGACTTCTCTGGATGTTTCCCAGGCGAGCTATTGGCAGCATGTTCAGAACCACTGTTCCTGAGGCTAATTCTTGAACCGTAAGTCATAGACGCTCGATCTTGGTGGCATTCGTCTCAGCGCCTGGCAATTAGTATAGAAGCACTGTCTTTGACTTCTCTGGATGTTTCCCAGGCGAGCTATTGACAAGTAAATCCTAGACGCTCGATCTTGGTTACTTTCGCTTTCGCGGCTGGCAGCAAAGTTCAGAACCATGTTTCTGAGAATAACTCTTGAACCGTAAGTCATAGACGCTCGCTCTTGGTTGCATTTGTTTCAGCTCGTGGCAGCCAGTCTAAAAAGCACTATCTTAGACTTCTCTGGATGTTTCCCAGGCGAGCTATTGGCAGCATGTTCAGAACCACTGTTTCTGAGGCTAATTCTTGAACCGTAAGTCATAGACGCTCGATCTTGGTGGCATTCGTCTCAGCGCCTGGCAATTAGTATAGAAGCACTGTCTTTGACTTATCTGGATGTTTCCCAGGCGAGCTATTGACAAGTAAATACTAGACGCTCGATCTTGGTTACTTTCGCTTTCGCGGCTGGCAGCAAAGTTCAGAACCATGTTTCTGAGAATATCTCTTGAACCGTAAATCACAGACGCTCGCTCTTGGTTGCATTCGTTTCAGCTCGTGGCAGCCAGTCTAAAAAACACTATCTTGGACTTCTCTGGATGTTTCCCAGGCGAGCTATTGGCAGCATGTTCAGAACCACTGTTTCTGAGGCTAATTCTTGAACCGTAAGTCATAGACGCTCGATCTTGGTGGCATTCGTCTCAGCGCCTGGCAATTAGTATAGAAGCACTGTTTTTGACTTCTCTGGATGTTTCCCAGGCGAGCTATTGACAAGTAAATCCTAGACGCTCAATCTTGGTTACTTTCGCTTTCGCGGCTAGCAGCAAAGTTCAGAACCTTGTTTCTGAGAATAACTCTTGAACCGTAAGTCCTAGACGCTCGCTCTTGGTTGCATTTGTTTCAGCTCGTGGCAGCCAGTCTAAAAAACACTATCTTGGACTTCTCTGGATGTTTCCCAGGCGAGCTATTGGCAGCATGTTCAGAACCACTGTTTCTGAGGCTAATTCTTGAACCGTAAGTCATAGACGCTCGATCTTGGTGGCATTTGTCTCAGCGCCTGGCAATTAGTATAGAAGCACTGTCTTTGACTTCTCTGGATGTTTCCCAGGCGAGCTATTGGCAGCATGTTCAGAACCCCTGTTTCTGAGGCTAATTCTTGAACCGTAAGTGATAGACGCTCGATCTTGGCGGCATTTGTCTCAACGCCTGGCAATTAGTATAGAAGCACTGTCTTTGACTTCTCTGGATGTTTCCCAGGCGAGCTATTGACAAGTAAATCCTAGACGCTCGATCTTGGTTACTTTCGCTTTCGAGGCTGGCAGCAAAGTTCAGCACCATGTTTCTGAAAATAACTCTTGAACCGTAAGTCACAGACGCTCGCTCTTGGTTGCATTTGTTTCAGCTCGTGGCAGCCAGTCTAAAAAACACTATCTTGGACTTCTCTGGATGTTTCCCAGGCGAGCTATTGGCAGCATGTTCAGAACCACTGTTTCTGAGGCTAATTCTTGAACCGTAAGTCATAGACGCTCGATCTTGGTGGCATTTGTCTCAGCGCCTGGCAATTAGTATAGAAGCACTGTCTTTGACTTCTCTGGATGTTTCCCAGGCAAGCTATTGACAAGTAAATCCTAGACGCTCGATCTTGGTTACTTTCGCTTTCGCGGCTTGCAGCAAAGTTCAGAACCATGTTTCTGAGAATAACTCTTGAACCGTAAGTCATAGACGCTCGCTCTTGGTTGCATTCGTTTCAGCTCGTGGCAGCCAGTCTAAAAAACACTATCTTGGACTTCTCTGGATGTTTCCCAGGCGAGCTATTGGCAGCATGTTCAGAACCACTGTTTCTGAGGCTAACCCTTGAACCGTAAGTCATAGACGCTCGATCTTGGTGGCATTCGTCTCAGCGCCTGGCAATTAGTATAGAAGCACTGTCTTTGACTTCTCTGGATGTTTCCCAGGCGAGCTATTGACAAGTAAATCCTAGACGCTCGATCTTGGTTACTTTCGCTTTCGCGGCTGGCAGCAAAGTTCAGAACCATGTTTCTGAGAATAACTCTTGAACCGTAAGTCATAGACGCTCGCTCTTGGTTGCATTTGTTTCAGCTCGTGGCAGCCAGTCTAAAAAGCACTATCAAGGACTTCTCTGGATGTTTCCCAGGCGAGCTATTGGCAGCATGTTCAGAACCACTGTTTCTGAGGCTAATTCTTGAACCGTAAGTCATAGACGCTCGATCTTGGTGGCATTCGTCTCAGCGCCTGGCAATTAGTATAGAAGCACTGTCTTTGACTTCTCTGGATGTTTCCCAGGCGAGCTATTGACAAGTAAATCCTAGACGCTCGATCTTGGTTACTTTCGCTTTCGCGGCTGGCAGCAAAGTTCAGAACCATGTTTCTGAGAATAACTCTTGAACCGTAAGTCATAGACGCTCGCTCTTGGTTGCATTCGTTTCAGCTCGTGGCAGCCAGTCTAAAAAACACTATCTTGGACTTCTCTGGATGTTTCCCAGGCGAGCTATTGGCAGCATGTTCAGAACCACTGTTTCTGAGGCTAATCCTTGAACCGTAAGTCATAGACGCTCGATCTTGGTGGCATTCGTCTCAGCGCCTGGCAATTAGTATAGAAGCACTGTCTTTGACTTATCTGGATGTTTCCCAGGCGAGCTATTGACAAGTAAATACTAGACGCTCGATCTTGGTTACTTTCGCTTTCGCGGCTGGCAGCAAAGTTCAGAACCATGTTTCTGAGAATATCTCTTGAACCGTAAATCACAGACGCTCGCTCTTGGTTGCATTCGTTTCAGCTCGTGGCAGCCAGTCTAAAAAACACTATCTTGGACTTCTCTGGATGTTTCCCAGGCGAGCTATTGGCAGCATGTTCAGAACCACTGTTTCTGAGGCTAATTCTTGAACCGTAAGTCATAGACGCTCGATCTTGGTGGCATTCGTCTCAGCGCCTGGCAATTAGTATAGAAGCACTGTTTTTGACTTCTCTGGATGTTTCCCAGGCGAGCTATTGACAAGTAAATCCTAGACGCTCAATCTTGGTTACTTTCGCTTTCGCGGCTGGCAGCAAAGTTCAGAACCTTGTTTCTGAGAATAACTCTTGAACCGTAAGTCCTAGACGCTCGCTCTTGGTTGCATTTGTTTCAGCTCGTGGCAGGCAGTCTAAAAAACACTATCTTGGACTTCTCTGGATGTTTCCCAGGCGAGCTATTGGCAGCATGTTCAGAACCACTGTTTCTGAGGCTAATTCTTGAACCGTAAGTCATAGACGCTCGATCTTGGTGGCATTCGTCTCAGCGCCTGGCAATTAGTATAGAAGCACTGTCTTTGACTTCTCTGGATGTTTCCCATGCGAGCTATTGGCAGCATGTTCAGAACCACTGTTTCTGAGGCTAATTCTTGAACCGTAAGTCAAAGACGCTCGATCTTGGTGGCATTCGTCTCAGCGCCTGGCAATTAGTATAGAAGCACTGTCCTTGACTACTCTGGATGTTTCCCAGGCGAGCTATTGACAAGTAAATCCTAGACGCTCAATCTTGGTTACTTTCGCTTTCGCGGCTGGCAGCAAAGTTCAGAACCTTGTTTCTGAGAATAACTCTTGAACCGTAAGTCCTAGACGCTCGCTCTTGGTTGCATTTGTTTCAGCTCGTGGCAGCCAGTCTAAAAAACACTATCTTGGACTTCTCTGGATGTTTCCCAGGCGAGCTATTGGCAGCATGTTCAGAACCACTGTTTCTGAGGCTAATTCTTGAACCGTAAGTCATAGACGCTCGATCTTGGTGGCATTTGTCTCAGCGCCTGGCAATTAGTATAGAAGCACTGTCTTTGACTTCTCTGGATGTTTCCCAGGCGAGCTATTGACAAGTAAATCCTAGACGCTCGATCTTGGTTACTTTCGCTTTCGCGGCTGGCAGCAAAGTTCAGAACCATGTTTCTGAGAATATCTCTTGAACCGTAAATCACAGACGCTCGCTCTTGGTTGCATTCGTTTCAGCTCGTGGCAGCCAGTCTAAAAAACACTATCTTGGACTTCTCTGGATGTTTCCCAGGCGAGCTATTGGCAGCATGTTCAGAACCACTGTTTCTGAGGCTAATTCTTGAACCGTAAGTCATAGACGCTCGATCTTGGTGGCATTCGTCTCAGCGCCTGGCAATTAGTATAGAAGCACTGTTTTTGACTTCTCTGGATGTTTCCCAGGCGAGCTATTGACAAGTAAATCCTAGACGCTCAATCTTGGTTACTTTCGCTTTCGCGGCTGGCAGCAAAGTTCAGAACCTTGTTTCTGAGAATAACTCTTGAACCGTAAGTCCTAGACGCTCGCTCTTGGTTGCATTTGTTTCAGCTCGTGGCAGGCAGTCTAAAAAACACTATCTTGGACTTCTCTGGATGTTTCCCAGGCGAGCTATTGGCAGCATGTTCAGAACCACTGTTTCTGAGGCTAATTCTTGAACCGTAAGTCATAGACGCTCGATCTTGGTGGCATTCGTCTCAGCGCCTGGCAATTAGTATAGAAGCACTGTCTTTGACTTCTCTGGATGTTTCCCATGCGAGCTATTGGCAGCATGTTCAGAACCACTGTTTCTGAGGCTAATTCTTGAACCGTAAGTCAAAGACGCTCGATCTTGGTGGCATTCGTCTCAGCGCCTGGCAATTAGTATAGAAGCACTGTCCTTGACTACTCTGGATGTTTCCCAGGCGAGCTATTGACAAGTAAATCCTAGACGCTCAATCTTGGTTACTTTCGCTTTCGCGGCTGGCAGCAAAGTTCAGAACCTTGTTTCTGAGAATAACTCTTGAACCGTAAGTCCTAGACGCTCGCTCTTGGTTGCATTTGTTTCAGCTCGTGGCAGCCAGTCTAAAAAACACTATCTTGGACTTCTCTGGATGTTTCCCAGGCGAGCTATTGGCAGCATGTTCAGAACCACTGTTTCTGAGGCTAATTCTTGAACCGTAAGTCATAGACGCTCGATCTTGGTTGCATTCGTCTCAGCGCCTGGCAATTAGTATAGAAGCACTGTCTTTGACTTATCTGGATGTTTCCAAGGCGAGCTACTGACAAGTAAATCCTAGACGCTCGATCTTGGTTACTTTCGCTTTCGCGGCTGTCAGCAAAGTTCAGAACCATGTTTCTGAGAATAACCCTTGAACCGTAAGTCACAGACGCTCGCTCTTGGTTGCATTTGTTTCAGCTCGTGGCAGCCAGTCTAAAAAACACTATCTTGGACTTCTCTGGATGTTTCCCAGGCGAGCTATTGGCAGCATGTTCAGAACCACTATTTCTGAGGCTAATTCTTAACCGTAAGTCATAGACGCTCGATCTTGGTGGCATTTGTCTCAGCGCCTGGCAATTAGTATAGAAGCACTGTCTTTGACTTCTCTGGATGTTTCCCAGGCGAGCTATTGGCAGCATGTTCAGAACCCCTGTTTCTGAGGCTAATTCTTGAACCGTAAGTGATAGACGCTCGATCTTGGCGGCATTTGTCTCAGCGCCTGGCAATTAGTATAGAAGCACTGTCTTTGACTTCTCTGGATGTTTCCCAGGCAAGCTATTGACAAGTAAATCCTAGACGCTCGATCTTGGTTACTTTCGCTTTCGCGGCTTGCAGCAAAGTTCAGAACTATGTTTCTGAGAATAACTCTTGAACCGTAAGTCACAGACGTTCGCTTTTGGTTGCATTCGTTTCAGCTCGTGGCAGCCAGTCTAAAAAACACTATCTTGGACTTCTCTGGATGTTTCCCATGCAAGCTATTGGCAGCATGTTCAGAACCACTGTTTCTGAGGCTAATTCTTGAACCGTAAGTCATAGACGCTCGATCTTGGTGGCATTCGTCTCAGCGCCAAGCACTGTCTTTGACTACTCTGGATGTTTCCCAGGCGAGCTAGACGCTCGATCTTGGTTACTTTCGCTTTCGCGGCTGGCAGCAAAGTTCAGAACCATGTTTCTGAGAATAACTCTTGAACTGTAAGTCACAGACGCTCGCTCTTGGTTGCATTTGTTTCAGCTCGTGGCAGCCAGTCTAAAAAAACACTATCTTGGACTTCTCTGGATGTTTCCCAGGCGAGCTATTGGCAGCATGTTCAGAACCACTGTTCCTGAGGCTAATTCTTGAACCGTAAGTCATAGACGCTCGATCTTGGTGGCATTCGTCTCAGCGCCAAGCACTGTCTTTGACTACTCTGGATGTTTCCCAGGCGAGCTAGACGCTCGATCTTGGTTACTTTCGCTTTCGCGGCTGGCAGCAAAGTTCAGAACCATGTTTCTGAGAATAACTCTTGAACTGTAAGTCACAGACGCTCGCTCTTGGTTGCATTCGTTTCAGCTCGTGGCAGCCAGTCTAAAAAACACTATCTTGGACTTCTCTGGATGTTTCCCAGGCGAGCTATTGGCAGCATGTTCAGAACCACTGTTCCTGAGGCTAATTCGTGAACCGTAAGTAAAAGACGCTCGATCTTGGTGGCATTCGTCTCAACGCCTGGCAATTAGTATAGAAGCACTGTCTTTGACTTCTCTGGATGTTTCCCAGGCGAGCTATTGACAAGTCAATCCTAGACGCTCGATCTTGGTTACTTTCGCGGCTGGCAGCAAAGTTCAGAACCATGTTTCTGAGAATAACTCTTGAACCGTAAGTCACAGACGCTCACTCTTGGTTGCATTTGTTTCAGCTCGTGGCAGCCAGTCTAAAAAAACACTATCTTGGGCTTCTCTGGATGTTTCCCAGGCGAGCTATTGGCAGCATGTTCAGAACCACTGTTTCTGAGGCTAATTCTTGAACCGTAAGTCATAGACGCTCGATCTTGGTGGCATTCGTCTCAGCGCCTGGCAATTAGTATAGAAGCACTGTCTTTGACTTCTCTGGATGTTTCCCAGGCCAGCTATTGACAAGTAAATCCTTGACGCTCGATCTTGGTTACTTTCGCTTTCGCGGCTGGCAGTAAAGTTCAGAACCATGTTTCTGAGAATAACTCTTGAACCGTAAATCACAGACGCTCGCTCTTAGTTGCATTCGTTTCAGCTCGCGGCAGCCAGTCTAAAAAACACTATCTTGGACTTCTCTGGATGTTTCCCAGGCGAGCTATTGGCAGCATGTTCAGAACCACTGTTCCTGAGGCTAATTCTTGAACCGTAAGTCATAGACGCTCGATCTTGGTGGCATTCGTCTCAACGCCTGGCAATTAGTATAGAAGCACTGTCTTTGACTTCTCTGGATGTTTCCCAGGCAAGCTATTGACAAGTCAATCCTAGACGCTCGATCTTGGTTACTTTCGCTTTCGCGGCTGGCAGCAAAGTTCAGAACCATGTTTCTGAGAATAACTCTTGAATCGTAAGTCACAGACGCTCGCTCTTGGTTGCATTCGTTTCAGCTCGTGGCAGCCAGTCTAAAAAACACTATCTTGGACTTCTCTGGATGTTCCCCAGGCGAGCTATTGGCAGCATGTTCAGAACCACTGTTTCTGAGGCTAATTCTTGAACCGTAAGTCATAGACGCTCGATCTTGGTGGCATTCGTCTCAGCGCCTGGCAATTAGTATAGAAGCACTGTCTTTGACTTATCTGGATGTTTCCCAGGCGAGCTATTGACAAGTAAATACTAGACGCTCGATCTTGGTTACTTTCGCTTTCGCGGCTGGCAGCAAAGTTCAGAACCATGTTTCTGAGAATAACTCTTGAACCGTAAATCACAGACGCTCGCTCTTGTTTGCATTTGTTTCAGCTCGTGGCAGCCAGTCTAAAAAACACTATCTTGGACTTCTCTGGATGGTTCCCAGGCGAGCTATTGGCAGCATGTTCAGAACCACTGTTTCTGAGGCTAATTCTTGAACCGTAAGTCATAGACGCTCGATCTTGGTGGCATTCGTCTCAGCGCCTGGCAATTAGTATAGAAGCACTGTTTTTGACTTCTCTGGATGTTTCCCAGGCGAGCTATTGACAAGTAAATCCTAGACGCTCAATCTTGGTTACTTTCGCTTTCGCGGCTGGCAGCAAAGTTCAGAACCTTGTTTCTGAGAATAACTCTTGAACCGTAAGGTCTAGACGCTCGCTCTTGGTTGCATTTGTTTCAGCTCGTGGCAGCCAGTCTAAAAAACACTATCTTGGACTTCTCTGGATGTTTCCCAGGCGAGCTATTGGCAGCATGTTCAGAACCACTGTTTCTGAGGCTAATTCTTGAACCGTAAGTCATAGACGCTCGATCTTGGTGGCATTCGTCTCAGCGCCAAGCACTGTCTTTGACTACTCTGGATGTTTCCCAGGCGAGCTATTGACAAGTAAATCCTAGACGCTCGATCTTGGTTACTTTCGCTTTCGCGGCTGTCAGCAAAGTTCAGAACCATGTTTCTGAGAATAACCCTTGAACCGTAAGTCACAGACGCTCGCTCTTGGTTGCATTCGTTTCAGCTCGTGGCAGCCAGTCTAAAAAACACTATCTTGGACTTCTCTGGATGTTTCCCAGGCGAGCTATTGGCAGCATGTTCAGAACCACTATTTCTGAGGCTAATTCTTAACCGTAAGTCATAGACGCTCGATCTTGGCGGCATTCGTCTCAGCGCCTGGCAATTAGTATAGAAGCACTGTCTTTGACTTCTCTGGATGTTTCCCAGGCGAGCTATTGACAAGTAAATCCTAGACGCTCGATCTTGGTTAATTTCGCTTTCGCGGCTGGCAGCAAAATTCAGAACCATGTTTCTATGAATAACTCTTGAACCGTAAGTAACAGACGCTCGCTCTTGGTTGCATTCGTTTCAGCTCGTGGCAGCCAGTCTAAAAAACACTATCTTGGACTTCTCTGGATGTTTCCCAGGCGAGCTATTGGCAGCATGTTCAGAACCACTGTTTCTGAGGCTAATTCTTGAACCGTAAGTCATAGACGCTCGATCTTGGTGGCATTCGTCTCAGCGCCTGGCAATTAGTATAGAAGCACTGTCCTTGACTACTCTGGATGTTTCCCAGGCGAGCTATTGACAAGTAAATCCTAGACGCTCGATCTTGGTTACTTTCGCTTTCGCGGCTGGCAGCAAAGTTCAGAACCATGTTTCTGAGAATAACTCTTGAACCGTAAGTCACAGACGTTCGCTTTTGGTTGCATTCGTTTCAGCTCGTGGCAGCCAGTCTAAAAAACACTATCTTGGACTTCTCTGGATGTTTCCCATGCGAGCTATTGGCAGCATGTTCAGAACCACTGTTTCTGAGGCTAATTCTTGAACCGTAAGTCATAGACGCTCGATCTTGGTGGCATTCGTCTCAGCGCCAAGCACTGTCTTTGACTACTCTGGATGTTTCCCAGGCGAGCTATTGACAAGTAAATCCTAGACGCTCGATCTTGGTTACTTTCGCTTTCGCGGCTGGCAGCAAAGTTCAGAACCATGTTTCTGAGAATAACTCTTGAACTGTAAGTCACAGACGCTCGCTCTTGGTTGCATTCGTTTCAGCTCGTGGCAGCCAGTCTAAAAAACACTATCTTGGACTTCTCTGGATGTTTCCCATGCGAGCTATTGGCAGCATGTTCAGAACCACTGTTTCTGAGGCTAATTCTTAAACCGTAAGTCATAGACGCTCGATCTTGGTGGCATTCGTCTCAACGCCTGGCAATTAGTATAGAAGCACTGTCTTTGACTTCTCTGGATGTTTACCAGGCGAGCTATTGACAAGTAAATACTAGACGCTCGATCTTGGTTACTTTCGCTTTCGCGGCTGGCAGCAAAGTTCAGAACCATGTTTCTGAGAATAACTCTTGAACCGTAAATCACAGACGCTCGCTCTTGGTTGCATTTGTTTCAGCTCGTGGCAGCCAGTCTAAAAAACACTATCTTGGACTTCTCTGGATGGTTCCCAGGCGAGCTATTGGCAGCATGTTCAGAACCACTGTTTCTGAGGCTAATTCTTGAACCGTAAGTCATAGACGCTCGATCTTGGTGGCATTCGTCTCAGCGCCTGGCAATTAGTATAGAAGCACTGTTTTTGACTTCTCTGGATGTTTCCCAGGCGAGCTATTGACAAGTAAATCCTAGACGCTCAATCTTGGTTACTTTCGCTTTCGCGGCTGGCAGCAAAGTTCAGAACCTTGTTTCTGAGAATAACTCTTGAACCGTAAGGTCTAGACGCTCGCTCTTGGTTGCATTTGTTTCAGCTCGTGGCAGCCAGTCTAAAAAACACTATCTTGGACTTCTCTGGATGTTTCCCAGGCGAGCTATTGGCAGCATGTTCAGAACCACTGTTTCTGAGGCTAATTCTTGAACCGTAAGTCATAGACGCTCGATCTTGGTGGGATTCGTCTCAGCGCCTGGCAATTAGTATAGAAGCACTGTCTTTGACTTCTCTGGATGTTTCCCAGGCGAGCTATTGACAAGTAAATCCTAGACGCTCGATCTTGGTGGCATTCGTCTCAGCGCCTGGCAATTAGTATAGAAGCACTGTCTTTGACTTCTCTGGATGTTTCCCAGGCGAGTTATTGACAAGTAAATCCTAGACGCTCGATCTTGGTTACTTTCGCGGCTATCAGCAAAGTTCAGAACCATGTTTCTGAGAATAACTCTTGAACCGTAAGTCACAGACGCTCGTTCTTGGTTGCATTCGTTTCAGCTCGTGGCAGCCAGTCTAAAAAACACTATCTTGGACTTCTCTGGATGTTTCCCAGGCGAGCTATTGGCAGCATGTTCAGAACCACTGTTTCTGAGGCTAATTCTTGAACCGTAAGTCATAGACGCTCGATCATGGTTGCATTCGTCTCAGCGCCTGGCAATTAGTATAGAAGCACTGTCTTTGACTTCTCTGGATGTTTCCAAGGCGAGCTACTGACAAGTAAATCCTAGACGCTCGATCTTGGTTACTTTCGCGGCTGTCAGCAAAGTTCAGAACCATGTTTCTGAGAATAACCCTTGAACCGTAAGTCACAGACGCTCGCTCTTGGTTGCATTCGTTTCAGCTCGTGGCAGCCAGTCTAATAAACACTATCTTGGACTTCTCTGGATGTTTCCCAGGCGAGCTATTGGCAGCATGTTCAGAACCACTATTTCTGAGGCTAATTCTTAACCGTAAGTCATAGACGCTCGATCTTGGCGGCATTCGTCTCAGCGCCTGGCAATTAGTATAGAAGCACTGTCTTTGACTTCTCTGGATGTTTCCCAGGCGAGCTATTGACAAGTAAATCCTAGACGCTCGATCTTGGTTAATTTCGCTTTCGCGGCTGGCAGCAAAATTCAGAACCATGTTTCTTTGAATAACTCTTGAACCGTAAGTAACAGACGCTCGCTCTTGGTTGCATTCGTTTCAGCTCGAGGCAGCCAGTCTAAAAAACACTATCTTGGACTTCTCTGGATGTTTCCCAGGCGAGCTATTGGCAGCATGTTCAGAACCACTGTTTCTGAGGCTAATTCTTGAACCGTAAGTCATAGACGCTCGATCTTGGTGGCATTCGTCTCAGCGCCTGGCAATTAGTATAGAAGCACTGTCTTTGACTTCTCTGGATGTTTCCCATGCGAGCTATTGGCAGCATGTTCAGAACCACTGTTTCTGAGGCTAATTCTTGAACCGTAAGTCATAGACGCTCGATCTTGGTGGCATTCGTCTCAGCGCCTGGCAATTAGTATAGAAGCACTGTCCTTGACTACTCTGGATGTTTCCCAGGCGAGCTATTGACAAGTAAATCCTAGACGCTCGATCTTGGTTACTTTCGCTTTCGCGGCTGGCAGCAAAGTTCAGAACCATGTTTCTGAGAATAACTCTTGAACCGTAAGTCACAGACGTTCGCTTTTGGTTGCATTCGTTTCAGCTCGTGGCAGCCAGTCTAAAAAACACTATCTTGGACTTCTCTGGATGTTTCCCATGCGAGCTATTGGCAGCATGTTCAGAACCACTGTTTCTGAGGCTAATTCTTGAACCGTAAGTCATAGACGCTCGATCTTGGTGGCATTCGTCTCAGCGCCAAGCACTGTCTTTGACTACTCTGGATGTTTCCCAGGCGAGCTATTGACAAGTAAATCCTAGACGCTCGATCTTGGTTACTTTCGCTTTCGCGGCTGGCAGCAAAGTTCAGAACCATGTTTCTGAGAATAACTCTTGAACTGTAAGTCACAGACGCTCGCTCTTGGTTGCATTCGTTTCAGCTCGTGGCAGCCAGTCTAAAAAACACTATCTTGGACTTCTCTGGATGTTTCCCATGCGAGCTATTGGCAGCATGTTCAGAACCACTGTTTCTGAGGCTAATTCTTGAACCGTAAGTCATAGACGCTCGATCTTTGTGGCATTCGTCTCAGCCCCAAGCACTGTCTTTGACTACTCTGGATGTTTCCCAGGCGAGCTAGATGCTCGATCTTGGTTACTTTCGATTTCGCGGCTGGCAGCAAAGTTCAGAACCATGTTTCTGAGAAAAACTCTTGAACTGTAAGTCACAAACGCTCGCTCTTGGTTGCATTCGTTTCAGCTCGTGGCAGCCAGTCTAAAAAACACTATCTTGGACTTCTCTGGATGTTTCCCAGGCGAGCTATTGGCAGCATGTTCAGAACCACTGTTCCTGAGGCTAATTCGTGAACCGTAAGTAAAAGACGCTCGATCTTGGTGGCATTCGTCTCAACGCCTGGCAATTAGTATAGAAGCACTGTCTTTGACTTCTCTGGATGTTTCCCAGGCGAGCTATTGACAAGTCAATCCTAGACGCTCGATCTTGGTTACTTTCGCGGCTGGCAGCAAAGTTCAGAACCATGTTTCTGAGAATAACTCTTGAACCGTAAGTCACAGACGCTCACTTTTGGTTGCATTTGTTTCAGCTCGTGGCAGCCAGTCTAAAAAACACTATCTTGGACTTCTCTGGATGTTTCCCAGGCGAGCTATTGGCAGCATGTTCAGAACCACTGTTCCTGAGGCTAATTCTTGAACCGTAAGTCATAGACGCTCGATCTTGGTGGCATTCGTCTCAACGCCTGGCAATTAGTATAGAAGCACTGTCTTTGACTTCTCTGGATGTTTCCCAGGCGAGCTATTGACAAGTCAATCCTAGACGCTCGATCTTGGTTACTTTCGCTTTCGCGGCTGGCAGCAAAGTTCAGAACCATGTTTCTGAGAATAACTCTTGAACCGTAAGTCACAGACGCTCGCTCTTGGTTGCATTCGTTTCAGCCCGTGGCAGCCAGTCTAAAAAACACTATCTTGGACTTCTCTGGATGTTTCCCAGGCGAGCTATTGGCAGCATGTTCAGAACCACTGTTTCTGAGGCTAATTCTTGAACCGTAAGTCATAGACGCTCGATCTTGGTGGCATTCGTCTCAGCGCCTGGCAATTAGTATAGAAGCACTGTCTTTGACTTATCTGGATGTTTCCCAGGCGAGCTATTGACAAGTAAATACTAGACGATCGATCTTGGTTACTTTCGCTTTCGCGGCTGGCAGCAAAGTTCAGAACCATGTTTCTGAGAATAACTCTTGAACCGTAAATCACAGACGCTCGCTCTTGGTTGCATTTGTTTCAGCTCGTGGCAGCCAGTCTAAAAAACACTATCTTGGACTTCTCTGGATGGTTCCCAGGCGAGCTATTGGCAGCATGTTCAGAACCACTGTTTCTGAGGCTAATTCTTGAACCGTAAGTCATAGACGCTCGATCTTGGTGGCATTCGTCTCAGCGCCTGGCAATTAGTATAGAAGCACTGTTTTTGACTTCTCTGGATGTTTCCCAGGCGAGCTATTGACAAGTAAATCCTAGACGCTCAATCTTGGTTACTTTCGCTTTCGCGGCTGGCAGCAAAGTTCAGAACCTTGTTTCTGAGAATAACTCTTGAACCGTAAGGTCTAGACGCTCGCTCTTGGTTGCATTTGTTTCAGCTCGTGGCAGCCAGTCTAAAAAACACTATCTTGGACTTCTCTGGATGTTTCCCAGGCGAGCTATTGGCAGCATGTTCAGAACCACTGTTTCTGAGGCTAATTCTTGAACCGTAAGTCATAGACGCTCGATCTTGGTGGCATTCGTCTCAGCGCCTGGCAATTAGTATAGAAGCACTGTCTTTGACTTCTCTGGATGTTTCCCAGGCGAGCTATTGACAAGTAAATCCTAGACGCTCGATCTTGGTTACTTTCGCTTTTGCGGCTGGCAGCAAAGTTCAGAACCATTGGCCACTTTATCGGTACCATCTCTTCATTGTGGCCTCCTGACAAGGGGGCTTTATAATTATGTATGATTATTTATATATATATGTTTATCTATTCTGATCCACTGATCTCACGTGACATGCGCTTGGCGGCTCTTTTTCTTTTTCTGTTCTATTATAATTTATAAATGAAGATGGATGTCAATGCTATCGTATTCTTTATTATTTATTATTTTCTTATATTATTCATTACTAATTTACAATATTACTCCTGAGGTGGCTGTTTGGATGTGCAGCTGCTACTGGTTGTTTTTTTTTTAAAGGGAGTATATATTATATACCTGGACTGTGAGGGACACTTGGGCACTTTACCTTACATGTGGCACTGCACTAGATCTATGTATAGACCTGTGCATATACAAATTGCAGTTAAATGAGGCATGTTCTCAGCCCTACGCTTGGTACGAGGTATCCATGGTGGCTGTCAGCTGTTCCTTGCACTAAGTCCGTCCTTGCTCTTACAGCGCATGCGCCGATCCTCTGTGCCTTGCTATGCTCTCGCCCTGTCCTGCCCCGCTCTAAGTCCCTCAGCCGCTCTACTGCGCAGACGTGCCGTTTTTAAACTATCTCGGCACTTTTGTCTATACTACTGCACAGTTCACAGGCTGCCATGGGCTGCTTTATACCTGGCCTCCTATTGGATGCCCGCTCTCCCCTGTTGCTGCCGATGTTTAGCTTCGCCTGATTGGCGGCCATCCACACTCCCATAAGAGGAGCAGTTTTCTCGCGGCGCCGCCATTAGCCCCGTGTACACCTGAGGACGCTACTAGTTAGCGAAACATGTCGGGGGGGCTGTATTGATTTTTAAATACCTGCCTCAGCCGGATCCTTGTCTACATACTAATAGAGGCACTGGTTGCCCTTGCACTGACTGTTTGCCGACACTCGGCATACACCGCAAATTTCAGATACTCTGCAGGGTCTCTCCAGCTGTTAAACTGACTTCGGTCTGTGGCAGTGAAATTTTAAATTTATGTGTATAGTTTGTCCTTGCTACACGTAGCTCAATAAAAGTTGTAAACTCTAACTTTATCTTTATTATCCATTGGGTGGTCAGGAAATAGGGTTTTGTTTGCCTGCAGGCATTCCTTCTCTGACTATATATTGTACCCGCTGACTACCCAGGGTCAAATTTGTGTTTTTTGTCATTCTCAGAAACATGGTTCTGAACTTTGCTGCCAGCCGCGAAAGCGAAAGTAACCAAGATCAAGCGTCTAGGATTTACTTGTCAATAGCTCGCCTGGGAAACATCCAGAGAAGTCAAAGACAGTGCTTCTATACTAATTGCCAGGCGCTGAGACGAATGCCACCAAGATCGAGCGTCTATGACTTACGGTTCAAGAATTAGCCTCAGAAACAGTGGTTCTGAACATGCTGCCAATAGCTTGCCTGGGAAACATCCAGAGAAGTCCAAGATAGTGTTTTTTAGACTGGCTGACACGAGCTGAAACAAATGCAACCAAGAGCGAGCGTCTGTGACTTACGATTCAAGAGTTATTCTCAGAAACATGGTTCTGAACTTTGCTGCCAGCCGCGAAAGCGAAAGTAACCAAGATCGAGTGTCTAGGATTTACTTCTCAATAGCTCGCCTGGGAAACATCCAGAGAAGTCCAAGATAGTGTTTTTTAGACTGGCTGCCACCAGCTGAAACGAATGCAACCAAGAGCGAGCGTCTGTGACTTACGGTTCAAGAGTTATTCTCAGAAACATGGTTCTGAACATTGCTGCCAGCCGCGAAAGCGAAAGTAACCAAGATCGAGCGTCTAGGATTTACTTGTCAATAGCTCGCCTGGGAAACATCCAGAGAAGTCAAAGACAGTGCTTCTATACTAATTGCCAGGCGCTGAGACGAATGCCACCAAGATCGAGAGTCTATGACTTACGGTTCAAGAATTAGTCTCAGAAACAGTGGTTCTGAACATGCTGCCAATAGCTCGCCTGGGAAACATCCAGAGAAGTCCAAGATAGTGTTTTTTAGACTGGCTGCCACAAGCTGAAACGAATGCAACCAAGAGCGAGCGTCTATGACTTACGGTTCAAGAGTTATTCTCAGAAACATGGTTCTGAACTTTGCTGCCAGCCGCGAAAGCGAAAGTAACCAAGATCGAGCGTCTAGGATTTACTTGTCAATAGCTTGCCTGGGAAACATCCAGAGAAGTCAAAGACAGTACTTCTATACTAATTGCCAGGCGCTGAGACGAATGCCACCAAGATCGAGCGTCTATGACTTACGGTTCAAGAATTAGCCTCAGAAATAGTGGTTCTGAACATGCTGCCAATAGCTTGCCTGGGAAACATCCAGAGAAGTCCAAGATAGTGTTTTTTAGACTGGCTGACACGAGCTGAAACAAATGCAACCAAGAGCGAGCGTCTGTGACTTACGATTCCAGAGTTATTCTCAGAAACATGGTTCTGAACTTTGCTGCCAGCCGCGAAAGCGAAAGTAACCAAGATCGAGTGTCTAGGATTTACTTCTCAATAGCTCGCCTGGGAAACATCCAGAGAAGTCCAAGATAGTGTTTTTTAGACTGGCTGCCACCAGCTGAAACGAATGCAACCAAGAGCGAGCGTCTGTGACTTACGGTTCAAGAGTTATTCTCAGAAACATGGTTCTGAACATTGCTGCCAGCCGCGAAAGTGAAAAAGTAACCAAGATCGAGCGTCTAGGATTTACTTGTCAATAGCTCGCCTGGGAAACATCCAGAGAAGTCAAAGACAGTGCTTCTATACTAATTGCCAGGCGCTGAGACGAATGCCACCAAGATCGAGCGTCTATGACTTACGGTTCAAGAATTAGCCTCAAAAACAGTGGTTCAGAACATGCTGCCAATAGCTCGCCTGGGAAACATCCAGAGAAGTCCAAGATAGTGTTTTTTTAGACTGGCTGCCACGAGCTGAAACGAATGCAACCAAGAGCGAGCGTCTATGACTTACGGTTCAAGAGTTATTCTCAGAAACATGGTTCTGAACTTTACTGCCAGCCGCGAAAGCGAAAGCAACCAAGATCGGGCGTCTAGGATTTACTTGTCAATAGCTTGCCTGGGAAACATCCAGAGAAGTCAAAGACAGTGCCTCTATACTAATTGCCAGGCGCTGAGACGAATGCCACCAAGATCGAGCGTCTATGACTTACGCTTCAAGAATTAGCCTCAGAAACAGTGGTTCTGAACATGCTGCCAATAGCTCGCCTGGGAAACATCCAGAGAAGTCCAAGATAGTGTTTTTTAGACTGGCTGCCACGAGCTGAAACGAATGCAACCAAGAGCGAGCGTCTATGACTTACGGTTCAAGAGTTATTCTCAGAAACATGGTTCTGAACTTTGCTGCCAGCCGCGAAAGCGAAAGTAACCAAGATCGAGCGTCTAGGATTTACTTGTCAATAGCTCGCCTGGGAAACATCCAGAGAAGTCAAAGACAGTGCTTCTATACTAATTGCCAGGCGCTGAGACGAATGCCACCAAGATCGAGCGTCTATGACTTACGGTTCAAGAATTAGTCTCAGAAACAGTGGTTCTGAACATGCTGCCAATAGCTCGCCTGGGAAACATCCAGAGAAGTCCAAGATAGTGTTTTCTAGACTGGCTGCCACGAGCTGAAACGAATGCAACCAAGAGTGAGCGTCTGTGACTTACGGTTCAAGAGTTATTCTCAGAAACATGGTTCTGAACTTTGCTGCCAGCCGCGAAAGTTACCAAGATCGAGCGTCTAGCATTTACTTGTCCATAGCTCGCCTGGGAAACATCCAGAGAAGTCAAAGACAGTGCTTCTATACTAATTGCCAGGCGCTGAGACGAATGCCACCAAGATCGAGCGTCTATGACTTACGGTTCAAGAATTAGCCTCAGAAACAGTGGTTCTGAACATGCTGCCAATAGCTCGCCTGGGAAACATCCAGAGAAGTCCATGATAGTGTTTTTTAGACTGGCTGCCACGAGCTGAAACGAATGCAACCAAGAGCGAGCGTCTTTGACTTACGGTTCAAGAGTTATTCTCAGAAACATGGTTCTGAACTTTACTGCCAGCCGCAAAAGCGAAAGTAACCAAGATCGAGCGTCTAGGATTTACTTGTCAATAGCTCGCCTGGGAAACATCCAGAGAAGTCAAAGACAGTGCTTCTATAATAATTGCCAGGCGCTGAGACGAATGCCACCAAGATCGAGCGTCTATGACTTATGGTTCAAGAATTAGCCTCAGAAACAGTGGTTCTGAACATGCTGCCAATAGCTCGCCTGGGAAACATCCAGAGAAGTCCAAGATAGTGTTTTTTTTAGACAGGCTGCCACGAGCTGAAACGAATGCAACCAAGAGCGAGCGTCTGTGACTTACGGTTCAAGAGTTATTCTCAGAAACATGGTTCTGAACTTTGCTGCCAGCCGCGAAAGCGAAAATAACCAAGATCGAGCGTCTAGGATTTACTTGTCAATAGCTCGCCTGGGAAACATCCAGAGAAGTCAAAGACAGTGCTTCTATACTAATTGCCAGGCACTGAGACTAATGCCACCAAGATCGAGCGTCTATGACTTACGGTTCAAGAATTAGCCTCAGAAACAGTGGTTCTGAACATGCTGCCAATAGCTCGCCTGGGAAACATCCAGATAAGTCCAAGATAGTGTTTTTTAGACTGGCTGCCACGAGCTGAAACGAATGCAACCAAGAGCGAGCGTCTGTGACTTACGGTTCAAGAGTTATTCTCAGAAACAAGATTCTTAACTTTGCTGCCAGCCGCGAAAGCGAAATAACCAAGATCGAGCGTCTAGGATTTACTTGTCAATAGCTCACCTGGGAAACATCCAGAGAAGTCAAAGACAGTGCTTCTATACTAATTACCAGGCGCTGAGACGAATGCCACCAAGATCGAGCGTCTATGACTTACGGTACAAGAATTAGCCTCAGAAACAGTGGTTCTGAACATGCTGCCAATAGCTCGCATGGAAAACATCCAGAGAAGTCCAAGATAGTGTTTTTTAGACTGGCTGCCACGAGCTGAAACGAATGCAACCAAGAGCGAGCGTCTATGACTTACGGTTCAAGAGTTATTCTCAGAAACATGGTTCTGAACTTTGCTGCCAGCCGCGAAAGCGAAAGTAACCAAGATCGAGCATCTAGGATTTACTTGTCAATAGCTCGCCTGGGAAACATCCAGAGAAGTCAAAGACAGTGCTTCTATACTAATTGCCAGGCACTGAGACTAATGCCACCAAGATCGAGCGTCTATGACTTACGGTTCAAGAATTAGCCTCAGAAACAGTGGTTCTGAACATGCTGCCAATAGCTCGCCTGGGAAACATCCAGATAAGTCCAAGATAGTGTTTTTTAGACTGGCTGCCACGAGCTGAAACGAATGCAACCAAGAGCGAGCGTCTGTGACTTACGGTTCAAGAGTTATTCTCAGAAACAAGATTCTTAACTTTGCTGCCAGCCGCGAAAGCGAAATAACCAAGATCGAGCGTCTAGGATTTACTTGTCAATAGCTCGCCTGGGAAACATCCAGAGAAGTCAAAGACAGTGCTTCTATACTAATTGCCAGGCGCTGAGACCAATGCCACCAAGATCAAGCGTCTACGACTTACGGTTCAAGAACTAGCCTCAGAAACAGTGGTTCTGAACATGCTGCCAATAGCTCGCCTGGGAAACATACAGATAAGTCCAAGATAGTGTTTTTTAGACTGGCTGCCACGAGCTGAAACGAATGCAACCAAGAGCGAGCGTCTGTGACTTACGGTTCAAGAGTTATTCTCAGAAACATGGTTCTGAACTTTGCTGCCAGCCGCGAAAGCGAAAGTAACCAAGATCGAGCGTCTAGGATTTACTTGTCAATAGGTCGCCTGGGAAACATCCAGAGAAGTCAAAGACAGTGCTTCTATACTAATTGCCAGGCGCTGAGACGAATGCCACCAAGATCGAGCGTCTATGACTTACGGTTCAAGAATTAGTCTCAGAAACAGTGGTTCTGAACATGCTGCCAATAGCTCGCCTGGGAAACATCCAGAGAAGTCCAAGATAGTGTTTTTTAGACTGGCTGCCACGAGCTGAAACAAATGCAACCAAGAGCGAGCGTCTATGACTTACGGTTCAAGAGTTATTCTCAGAAACATGGTTCTGAACTTTGCTGAAAGCCGCAAAAGCGAAAATAACCAAGATCGAGCGTCTAGGTTTTACTTGTCAATAGCTCGCTTGGGAAACATCCAGAGAAGTCAAAGACAGTGCTTCTATACTAATTGCCAGGCGCTGAGACGAATGCCACCAAGATCGAACATCTATGACTTACGGTTCAAGAATTAGCCTCAGAAAGAGTGGTTCTGAACATCCTGCCAATAGCTCGCCTGGGAAACATCCAGAGAAGTCCAAGATGGTGTTTTTTAGACTAGCTGGCACGAGCTGAAACGAATGCAACCAAGAGCGAGCGTCTATGACTTACGGTTCAAGAGTTATTCTCAGAAACATGGTTCTGAACTTTGCTGCCAGCCGCGAAAGCGAAAGTAACCAAGATCGAGCGTCTAGGATTTACTTGTCAATAGCTCGCCTGGGAAACATCCAGAGAAGTCAAAGACAGTGCTTCTATACTAATTGCCAGGCGCTGAGACGAATGCCACCAAGATCGAGCGTCTATGACTTACGGTTCAAGAATTAGCCTCAGAAGCAGTGGTTCTGAACATGCTGCCAATAGCTCGCCTGGGAAACATCCAGAGAAGTCCAACATAGTGTTTTTTAGACTGGCTGCCACGAGCTGAAAAGAATGCAACCAAGAGCGAGCGTCTGTGACTTACGGTTCAAGAGTTATTCTCAGAAACATGGTTCTGAACTTTGCTGCCAGCCGCAAAAGCGAAAGTAACCAAGATCGAGCGTCTAGGATTTACTTGTCAATAGCTGGCATTGGAAACATCCAGAAAAGTCAAAGACAGTGCTTCTATAATAATTGCCAGGCGCTGAGACGAATGCCACCAAGATCGAGCGTCTATGACTTACGGTTCAAGAATTAGCCTCAGAAACAGTGGTTCTGAACATGCTGCCAATAGCTCGCCAGGGAAACATCCAGAGAAGTCCAAGATAGTGTTTTTTAGACTGGCTGCCACGAGCTGAAACAAATGCAACCAAGAGCGAGCGTCTATGACTTACGGTTCAAGAGTTATTCTCAGAAACATGGTTCTGAACTTTGCTGAAAGCCGCAAAAGCGAAAGTAACCAAGATCGAGCGTCTAGGTTTTACTTGTCAATAGCTCGCTTGGGAAACATCCAGAGAAGTCAAAGACAGTGCTTCTATACTAATTGCCAGGCGCTGAGACGAATGCCACCAAGATCGAGCGTCTATGACTTACGGTTCAAGAATTAGCCTCAGAAAGAGTGGTTCTGAACATGCTGCCAATAGCTCGCCTGGGAAACATCCAGAGAAGTACAAGATGGTGTTTTTTAGACTAGCTGCCACGAGCTGAAACGAATGCAACCAAGAGCGAGCGTCTATGACTTACGGTTCAAGAGTTATTCTCAGAAACATGGTACTGAACTTTGCTGCCAGCCGCGAAAGCGAAAGTAACCAAGATCGAGCGTCTAGGATTTACTTGTCAATAGCTCGCCTGGGAAACATCCAGAGAAGTCAAAGACAGTGCTTCTATACTAATTGCCAGGCGCTGCGACGAATGCCACCAAGATCGAGCGTCTATGACTTACGGTTCAAGAATTAGCCTCAGAAACAGTGGTTCTGAACATGCTGCCAATAGCTCGCCTGGGAAACATCCAGAGAAGTCCAACATAGTGTTTTTTAGACTGGCTGCTACGAGCTGAAACGAATGCAACCAAGAGCGTGCGTCTGTGACTTACGGTTCAAGAGTTATTCTCAGAAACATGGTTCTGAACTTTGCTGCCAGCCGCAAAAGCGAAAGTAACCAAGATCGAGCGTCTAGGATTTACTTGTCAATAGCTCGCCTTGGAAACATCCAGAAAAGTCAAAGACAGTGCTTCTATAATAATTGCCAGGCGCTGAGACGAATGCCACCAAGATCGAGCGTCTATGACTTACGGTTCAAGAATTAGCCTCAGAAACAGTGGTTCTGAACATGCTGCCAATAGCTCGCCTGGGAAACATCCGGAGAAGTCCAAGATAGTGTTTTTTTAGACTGGCTGCCACGAGCTGAAACAAATGCAACCAAGAGCGAGCGTCTGTGACTTACGGTTCAAGAGTTATTCTCAGAAACATGGTTTTGAACTTTGCTGCCAGCCGCGAAAGCGAAAGTAACCAAGATCGAGCGTCTAGGTTTTACTTGTCAATAGCTCGCTTGGGAAACATCCAGAGAAGTCAAAGACACTGCTTCTATACTAATTGCCAGGCGCTGAGACGAATGCCACCAAGATCGAGCGTCTATGACTTACGGTTCAAGAATTAGCCTCAGAAAGAGTGGTTCTGAACATGCTGCCAATAGCTCGCCTGGGAAACATCCAGAGAAGTCCAACATAGTGTTTTTTAGACTGGCTGCTACGAGCTGAAACGAATGCAACCAAGAGCGTGCGTCTGTGACTTACGGTTCAAGAGTTATTCTCAGAAACATGGTTCTGAACTTTGCTGCCAGCCGCAAAAGCGAAAGTAACCAAGATCGAGCGTCTAGGATTTACTTGTCAATAGCTCGCCTTGGAAACATCCAGAAAAGTCAAAGACAGTGCTTCTATAATAATTGCCAGGCGCTGAGACGAATGCCACCAAGATCGTATCTTGGACTTCTCCGGATGTTTCCCAGGCGAGCTATTGGCAGCATGTTCAGAACCACTGTTTCTGAGGCTAATTCTTGAACCGTAAGTCATAACTTACGGTTCAAGAATTAGCCTCAGAAACAGTGGTTCTGAACATGCTGCCAATAGCTCGCCTGGGAAACATCCGGAGAAGTCCAAGATAGTGTTTTTTTAGACTGGCTGCCACGAGCTGAAACAAATGCAACCAAGAGCGAGCGTCTGTGACTTACGGTTCAAGAGTTATTCTCAGAAACATGGTTTTGAACTTTGCTGCCAGCCGCGAAAGCGAAAGTAACCAAGATCGAGCGTCTAGGTTTTACTTGTCAATAGCTCGCTTGGGAAACATCCAGAGAAGTCAAAGACACTGCTTCTATACTAATTGCCAGGCGCTGAGACGAATGCCACCAAGATCGAGCGTCTATGACTTACGGTTCAAGAATTAGCCTCAGAAAGAGTGGTTCTGAACATGCTGCCAATAGCTCGCCTTGGAAACATCCAGATAAGTCCAAGATAGTGTTTTTTAGACTAGCTGCCACGAGCTGAAACGAATGCAACCAAGAGCGAGCGTCTATGACTTACGGTTCAAGAGTTATTCTCAGAAACAGGGTTCTGAACTTTGCTGCCAGCCGCGAAAGTGAAAGTAACCAAGATCGAGCGTCTAGGATTTACTTGTCAATAGCTCGCCTGGGAAACATCCAGAGAAGTCAAAGACAGTGCTTCTATACTAATTGCCAGGCGCTGAGACGAATGCCACCAAGATCGAGCGTCTATGACTTATGGTTCAAGAATTAGCCTCAGAAACAGTGGTTCTGAACATGCTGCCAATAGCTCGCCTGGGAAACATCCAGAGAAGTCCAACATAGTGTTTTTTAGACTGGCTGCCACGAGCTGAAACGAATGCAACCAAGAGCGAGCGTCTGTGACTTACGGTTCAAGAGTTATTCTCAGAAACATGGTTCTGAACTTTGCTGCCAGCCGCGAAAGCGAAAGTAACCAAGATCGAGCGTCTAGGATTTACTTGTCAATAGCTCGCCTGGGAAACATCCAGAGAAGTCAAAGACAGTGCTTCTATAATAATTGCCAGGCGCTGAGACGAATGCCACCAAGATCGAGCGTCTATGACTTACGGTTCAAGAATTAGCCTCAGAAAGAATGGTTCTGAACATGCTGCCAATAGCTCGCCTGGGAAACATCCAGAGAAGTCCAAGATAGTGTTTTTTAGACTGGCTGCCACGAGCTGAAACAAATGCAACCAAGAGCGAGCGTCTATGACTTACGGTTCAAGAGTTATTCTCAGAAACATGGTTCTGAACTTTGCTGCCAGCCGCAACAGCGAAAGTAACCAAGATCGAGCGTCTAGGACTTACTTGTCAATAGCTCGCCTGGGAAACATCGAGAGAAGTCAAAGACAGTGCCTCTATACTAATTGCCAGGCGCTGAGACGAATGCCACCAAGATCGAGCGTCTATGACTTACGGTTCAAGAATTAGCCTCAGAAACAGTGGTTCTGAACATGCTGCCAATAGCTCGCCTGGGAAACATCCAGAGAAGTCCAAGATAGTGTTTATTAGACTGGCTGCCACGAGCTGAAACGAATGCAACCAAGAGCGAGCGTCTATGACTTACGGTTCAAGAGTTATTCTCAGAAACATGGTTCTGAACTTTGCTGCCAGCCGCGAAAGCGAAAGTAACCAAGATCGAGCGTCTAGGATTTACTTGTCAATAGCTCGCCTGGGAAACATCCAGAGAAGTCAAAGACAGTGCTTCTATACTAATTGCCAGGCGCTGAGACGAATGCCACCAAGATCGAGCGTCTATGACTTACGGTTAAAGAATTAGCCTCAGAAACAGTGGTTCTGAACATGCTGCCAATAGCTCGCCTGGGAAACATCCAGAGAAGTGCAAGATAGTGTTTTTTAGACTGGCTGCCACGAGCTGAAACGAATGCAACCAAGAGCGAGCGTCTGTGACTTACGGTTCAAGAGTTATTCTCAGAAACATGGTTTTGAACTTTGCTGCCAGCCGCGAAAGTAACCAAGATCGAGCGTCAATAGCTCGCTTGGGAAACATCCAGAGAAGGCAAAGACACTGCTTCTATACTAATTGCCAGGCGCTGAGACGAATGCCACCAAGATCGAGCGTCTATGACTTACGGTTTAATAATTAGCCTCAGAAACAGTGGTTCTGAACATGCTGCCAATAGCTCGCCTGGGAAACATCCAGAGAAGTCCAAGATAGTGTTTTTCAGCCTGGCTGCCACGAGCTGAAACGAATGCAACCAAGAGCGAGCGTCTGTGACTTACGGTTCAAGAGTTATTCTCAGAAACATGGTTCTGAACTTTGCTGCCAGCCGCGAAAGCGAAAGTAACCAAGATCGAGCGTCTAGGATTTACTTGTCAATAGCTCGCCTGGGAAACATCCAGAGAAGTCAAAGACAGTGCTTCTATACTAATTGCCAGGCGCTGAGACCAATGCCACCAAGATCAAGCGTCTATGACTTACGGTTTAAGAATTAGCCTCAGAAACAGTGGTTCTGAACATGCTGCCAATAGCGCGCCTGGGAAACATCCAGAGAAGTCAAAGACAGTGCTTCTATATTAATTGCTTGGCGCTGAGACGAATGCCACCAAGATCGAGCGTCTATGACTTACGGTTCAAGAATTAGCCTCAGAAACAGTGGTTCTGAACATGCTGCCAATAGCTCGCCTGGGAAACATCCAGAGGAGTCCAAGATAGTGTTCTTTAGACTGGCTGCCACGAGCTGAAACGAATGCAACCAAGAGCGAGCGTCTGTGACTTACGGTTCAAGAGTTATTCTCAGAAACATGGTTCTGAACTTTGCTGCCAGCCGCGAAAGCAAAAGTAACCAATATCGAGCGTCTAGGATTTACTTGTCAATAGCTCGCCTGGGAAACATCCAGAGAAGTCAAAGACAGTGCTTCTATACTAATTGCCAGGCGCTGAGACGAATGCCACCAAGATCGAGCGTCTATGACTTACCGTAAAAGAATTAGCCTCAGAAACAGTGGTTCTGAACATGCTGCCAATAGCTCGCCTGGGAAACATCCAGAGAAGTCCAAGATAGTGTTTTTTAGACTGGCTGCCACGAGCTGAAACGAATGCAACCAAGAGTGAGCGTCTGTGACTTACGGTTCAAGAATTAGCCTCAGAAACAGTGGTTCTGAACATGCTGCCAATAGCTTGCCTGGGAAACATCCAGAGAAGGCCAAGATAGTGTTTTTTAGCCTGGCTGCCACGAGCTGAAACAAATGCAACCTAGAGCGAGCGTCTGTGACTTACGGTTCAAGAGTTATTCTCAGAAACATGGTTCTGAACTTTGCTGCCAGCCGCGAAAGCGAAAGTAACCAAGATCGAGCGTCTAGGATTTACTTGTCAATAGCTCGCCTGGGAAACATCCAGAGAAGTCAAAGACAGTGCTTCTATACTAATTGCCAGGCTCTGAGACGAATGCCACCAAGATCGAGCGTCTATGACTTACGGTTCAAGAATTAGCCTCAGAAAGAATGGTTCTGAACATGCCAATAGCTCGCCTGGGAAACATCCAGAGAAGTCCAAGATAGTGTTTTTTAGACTGGCTGCCACGAGCTGAAACGAATGCAACCAAGAGCGAGCGTCTATGACTTACGGTTCAAGAGTTATTCTCAGAAACATGGTTCTGAACTTTGCTGCCAGCCGCGAAAGCGAAAGTAACCAAGATCGAGCGTCTAGGTTTTACTTGTCAATAGCTCGCTTGGGAAACATCCAGAGAAGTCAAAGACACTGCTTCTATACTAATTGCCAGGCGCTGAGACGAATGCCACCAAGATCAAGCGTCTATGACTTACGGTTTAAGAATTAGCCTCAGAAACAGTGGTTCTGAACATACTGAACATACAGTGGTTCTTGAAACTTACGGTTCAAGAATTAGCCTCAGAAACAGTGGTTCTGAACATGCTGCCAATAGCTCGCCTTGGAAACATCCAGATAAGTCCAAGATAGTGTTTTTTAGACTAGCTGCCACGAGCTGAAACGAATGCAACCAAGAGCGAGCGTCTATGACTTACGGTTCAAGAGTTATTCTCAGAAACAGGGTTCTGAACTTTGCTGCCAGCCGCGAAAGTGAAAGTAACCAAGATCGAGCGTCTAGGATTTACTTGTCAATAGCTCGCCTGGGAAACATCCAGAGAAGTCAAAGACAGTGCTTCTATACTAATTGCCAGGCGCTGAGACGAATGCCACCAAGATCGAGCGTCTATGACTTACGGTTCAAGAATTAGCCTCAGAAAGAATGGTTCTGAACATGCTGCCAATAGCTCGCCTGGGAAACATCCAGAGAAGTCCAAGATAGTGTTTTTTAGACTGGCTGCCACGAGCTGAAACGAATGCAACCAAGAGCGAGCGTCTATGACTTACGGTTCAAGAGTTATTCTCAGAAACATGGTTCTGAAATTTGCTGCCAGCCGCGAAAGCGAAAGTAACCAAGATCGAGCGTCTAGGATTTACTTGTCAATAGCTCGCCTGGGAAACATCGAGAGAAGTCAAAGACAGTGCCTCTATACTAATTGCCAGGCGCTGAGACGAATGCCACCAAGATCGAGCGTCTATGACTTACGGTTCAAGAATTAGCCTCAGAAACAGTGGTTCTGAACATGCTGCCAATAGCTCGCCTGGGAAACATCCAGAGAAGTCCAAGATAGTGTTTATTAGACTGGCTGCCACGAGCTGAAACGAATGCAACCAAGAGCGAGCGTCTATGACTTACGGTTCAAGAGTTATTCTCAGAAACATGGTTCTGAAATTTGCTGCCAGCCGCGAAAGCGAAAGTAACCAAGATCGAGCGTCTAGGATTTACTTGTCAATAGCTCGCCTGGGAAACATCCAGAGAAGTCAAAGACAGTGCTTCTATACTAATTGCCAGGCGCTGAGACGAATGCCACCAAGATCGAGCGTCTATGACTTACGGTTAAAGAATTAGCCTCAGAAACAGTGGTTCTGAACATGCTGCCAATAGCTCGCCTGGGAAACATCCAGAGAAGTGCAAGATAGTGTTTTTTAGACTGGCTGCCACGAGCTGAAACGAATTCAACCAAGAGCGAGCGTCTATGACTTATGGTTCAAGAGTTATTCTCAGAAACATGGTTCTGAACTTTGCTGCCAGCCGCAAAAGCGAAAGTAACCAAGATCGAGCGTCTAGGACTTACTTGTCAATAGCTCGCCTGGGAAACATCCAGAGACGTCAAAGACAGTGCTTCTATAATAAATGCCAGGCGCTGAGACCAATGCAACCAAGATCGAGCGTCTATGACTTACGGTTCAAGAATTAGCCTCAGAAACAGTGGTTCTGAACATGCTGCCAATAGCTCGCCTGGGAAACATCCAGAGAAGTCCAAGATAGTGTTTTTTTAGACTTGCTGCCACGAGCTGAAACGAATGCAACCAAGAGCGAGCGTCTGTGACTTACGGTTCAAGAGTTATTCTCAGAAACATGGTTTTGAACTTTGCTGCCAGCCGCGAAAGTAACCAAGATCGAGCGTCAATAGCTCGCTTGGGAAACATCCAGAGAAGTCAAAGACACTGCTTCTATACTAATTGCCAGGCGCTGAGACGAATGCCACCAAGATCGAGCGTCTATGACTTACGGTTTAATAATTAGCCTCAGAAACAGTGGTTCTGAACATGCTGCCAATAGCTCGCCTGGGAAACATCCAGAGAAGTCCAAGATAGTGTTTTTCAGCCTGGCTGCCACGAGCTGAAACGAATGCAACCAAGAGCGAGCGTCTGTGACTTACGGTTCAAGAGTTATTCTCAGAAACATGGTTCTGAACTTTGCTGCCAGCCGCGAAAGCGAAAGTAACCAAGATCGAGCGTCTAGGATTTACTTGTCAATAGCTCGCCTGGGAAACATCCAGAGAAGTCAAAGACAGTGCTTCTATACTAATTGCCAGGCGCTGAGACCAATGCCACCAAGATCAAGCGTCTATGACTTACGGTTTAAGAATTAGCCTCAGAAACAGTGGTTCTGAACATGCTGCCAATAGCGCGCCTGGGAAACATCCAGAGAAGTCAAAGACAGTGCTTCTATACTAATTGCTTGGCGCTGAGACGAATGCCACCAAGATCGAGCAGCTATGACTTACGGTTCAAGAATTAGCCTCAGAAACAGTGGTTCTGAACATGCTGCCAATAGCTCGCCTGGGAAACATCCAGAGGAGTCCAAGATAGTGTTCTTTAGACTGGCTGCCACGAGCTGAAACGAATGCAACCAAGAGCGAGCGTCTGTGACTTACGGTTCAAGAGTTATTCTCAGAAACATGGTTCTGAACTTTGCTGCCAGCCGCGAAAGCAAAAGTAACCAATATCGAGCGTCTAGGATTTACTTGTCAATAGCTCGCCTGGGAAACATCCAGAGAAGTCAAAGACAGTGCTTCTTTACTAATTGCCAGGCGCTGAGACGAATGCCACCAAGATCGAGCGTCTATGACTTACCGTACAAGAATTAGCCTCAGAAACAGTGGTTCTGAACATGCTGCCAATAGCTCGCCTGGGAAACATCCAGAGAAGTCCAAGATAGTGTTTTTTAGACTGGCTGCCACGAGCTGAAACGAATGCAACCAAGAGTGAGCGTCTGTGACTTACGGTTCAAGAATTAGCCTCAGAAACAGTGGTTCTGAACATGCTGCCAATAGCTCGCCTGGGAAACATCCAGAGAAGGCCAAGATAGTGTTTTTTAGCCTGGCTGCCACGAGCTGAAACAAATGCAACCTAGAGCGAGCGTCTGTGACTTACGGTTCAAGAGTTATTCTCAGAAACATGGTTCTGAACTTTGCTGCCAGCCGCGAAAGCGAAAGTAACCAAGATCGAGCGTCTAGGATTTACTTGTCAATAGCTCGCCTGGGAAACATCCAGAGAAGTCAAAGACAGTGCTTCTATACTAATTGCCAGGCTCTGAGACGAATGCCACCAAGATCGAGCGTCTATGACTTACGGTTCAAGAATTAGCCTCAGAAACAGTGGTTCTGAACATGCTGCCAATAGCTCGCCTGGGAAACATCCAGAGAAGTCCAAGATAGTGTTTTTTAGACTGGCTGCCACGAGCTGAAACGAATGCAACCAAGAGCGAGCGTCTATGACTTACGGTTCAAGAGTTATTCTCAGAAACATGGTTCTGAACTTTGCTGCCAGCCGCGAAAGCGAAAGTAACCAAGATCGAGCGTCTAGGTTTTACTTGTCAATAGCTCGCTTGGGAAACATCCAGAGAAGTCAAAGACACTGCTTCTATACTAATTGCCAGGCGCTGAGACGAATGCCACCAAGATCGAGCGTCTATGACTTACGGTTCAAGAATTAGCCTCAGAAAGAGTGGTTCTGAACATGCTGCCAATAGCTCGCCTTGGAAACATCCAGATAAGTCCAAGATAGTGTTTTTTAGACTAGCTGCCACGAGCTGAAACGAATGCAACCAAGAGCGAGCGTCTATGACTTACGGTTCAAGAGTTATTCTCAGAAACAGGGTTCTGAACTTTGCTGCCAGCCGCGAAAGTGAAAGTAACCAAGATCGAGCGTCTAGGATTTACTTGTCAATAGCTCGCCTGGGAAACATCCAGAGAAGTCAAAGACAGTGCTTCTATACTAATTGCCAGGCGCTGAGACGAATGCCACCAAGATCGAGCGTCTATGACTTATGGTTCAAGAATTAGCCTCAGAAACAGTGGTTCTGAACATGCTGCCAATAGCTCGCCTGGGAAACATCCAGAGAAGTCCAACATAGTGTTTTTTAGACTGGCTGCCACGAGCTGAAACGAATGCAACCAAGAGCGAGCGTCTGTGACTTACGGTTCAAGAGTTATTCTCAGAAACATGGTTCTGAACTTTGCTGCCAGCCGCGAAAGCGAAAGTAACCAAGATCGAGCGTCTAGGATTTACTTGTCAATAGCTCGCCTGGGAAACATCCAGAGAAGTCAAAGACAGTGCTTCTATAATAATTGCCAGGCGCTGAGACGAATGCCAAGATCGAGCGTCTATGACTTACGGTTCAAGAATTAGCCTCAGAAAGAATGGTTCTGAACATGCTGCCAATAGCTCGCCTGGGAAACATCCAGAGAAGTCCAAGATAGTGTTTTTTAGACTGGCTGCCACGAGCTGAAACAAATGCAACCAAGAGCGAGCGTCTATGACTTACGGTTCAAGAGTTATTCTCAGAAACATGGTTCTGAACTTTGCTGCCAGCCGCAACAGCGAAAGTAACCAAGATCGAGCGTCTAGGACTTACTTGTCAATAGCTCGCCTGGGAAACATCGAGAGAAGTCAAAGACAGTGCCTCTATACTAATTGCCAGGCGCTGAGACGAATGCCACCAAGATCGAGCGTCTATGACTTACGGTTCAAGAATTAGCCTCAGAAACAGTGGTTCTGAACATGCTGCCAATAGCTCGCCTGGGAAACATCCAGAGAAGTCCAAGATAGTGTTTATTAGACTGGCTGCCACGAGCTGAAACGAATGCAACCAAGAGCGAGCGTCTATGACTTACGGTTCAAGAGTTATTCTCAGAAACATGGTTCTGAACTTTGCTGCCAGCCGCGAAAGCGAAAGTAACCAAGATCGAGCGTCTAGGATTTACTTGTCAATAGCTCGCCTGGGAAACATCCAGAGAAGTCAAAGACAGTGCTTCTATACTAATTGCCAGGCGCTGAGACGAATGCCACCAAGATCGAGCGTCTATGACTTACGGTTAAAGAATTAGCCTCAGAAACAGTGGTTCTGAACATGCTGCCAATAGCTCGCCTGGGAAACATCCAGAGAAGTGCAAGATAGTGTTTTTTAGACTGGCTGCCACGAGCTGAAACGAATTCAACCAAGAGCGAGCGTCTATGACTTACGGTTCAAGAGTTATTCTCAGAAACATGGTTCTGAACTTTGCTGCCAGCCGCAAAAGCGAAAGTAACCAAGATCGAGCGTCTAGGACTTACTTGTCAATAGCTCGCCTGGGAAACATCCAGAGACGTCAAAGACAGTGCTTCTATAATAAATGCCAGGCGCTGAGACCAATGCAACCAAGATCGAGCGTCTATGACTTACGGTTCAAGAATTAGCCTCAGAAACAGTGGTTCTGAACATGCTGCCAATAGCTCGCCTGGGAAACATCCAGAGAAGTCCAAGATAGTGTTTTTTTAGACTTGCTGCCACGAGCTGAAACGAATGCAACCAAGAGCGAGCGTCTGTGACTTACGGTTCAAGAGTTATTCTCAGAAACATGGTTTTGAACTTTGCTGCCAGCCGCGAAAGTAACCAAGATCGAGCGTCAATAGCTCGCTTGGGAAACATCCAGAGAAGTCAAAGACACTGCTTCTATACTAATTGCCAGGCGCTGAGACGAATGCCACCAAGATCGAGCGTCTATGACTTACGGTTTAATAATTAGCCTCAGAAACAGTGGTTCTGAACATGCTGCCAATAGCTCGCCTGGGAAACATCCAGAGAAGTCCAAGATAGTGTTTTTCAGCCTGGCTGCCACGAGCTGAAACGAATGCAACCAAGAGCGAGCGTCTGTGACTTACGGTTCAAGAGTTATTCTCAGAAACATGGTTCTGAACTTTGCTGCCAGCCGCGAAAGCGAAAGTAACCAAGATCGAGCGTCTAGGATTTACTTGTCAATAGCTCGCCTGGAAACATCCAGAGAAGTCAAAGACAGTGCTTCTATACTAATTGCCAGGCGCTGAGACCAATGCCACCAAGATCAAGCGTCTATGACTTACGGTTTAAGAATTAGCCTCAGAAACAGTGTTCTGAACATGCTGCCAATAGCGCGCCTGGGAAACATCCAGAGAAGTCAAAGACAGTGCTTCTATACTAATTGCTTGGCGCTGAGACGAATGCCACCAAGATCGAGCGTCTATGACTTACGGTTCAAGAATTAGCCTCAGAAAC